>NC_034608.1:1644887-1653987 GCF_900095145.1 Mus pahari | reverse complement strand
TCACACACACACACACACACACACACACACACACACACACACACACTGCAGCCTGATTTAGAAACCTCTTAGAGCAAACTCATCTCCTGATCATGACATACTAAAATTGGTGACAAGGAACCGAGAATTGGGAGAAACTTATCCCCGAGTTTTTTCCTCTCTTGGGCTAAGTCTTGATTGGTCATGGCTGCCTAGAGTTAGAACTCTGAGGCTGCGGCTCAGCTGAGCACAGGAAGAACTCCATGGATGGACTGATGACGTTTGCTTTGGGAAAGGCACCGATGTTTGAGGCGAGCATGCTTACTCCTCTATGAGAAGATGGAGATGAAAGGTGCATCAAGCACCTTTGTAAAATGAGTGATTACTGATACCTGTGAACTATCTTTCACAATACGTGTGATGGAAAGACTGGGAAAGGAAAGTGTGTGTGTGTGTGTGTGTGTGTGTGTGCGCGTGCTGGGGACAGGGGCACTTGCAGAACCAGATCATTCTGTACTGATTTCTGATCTTGATGCCCTCCTGTGCCGATATCCTATTTTAGAGACCCCAAATACCCCAAAGCTGGTCAAGAGACTCACCGGAGATGAGAGTAAAGGTGACTGAGTAGATGCCACCTCCACCGCTGCCATCTCTTCGGGGTGAGGGTTCTGGACCCTCAGAGGAGCTGATGTCCACCTGGAAGCGGACAGGCTTCTGGAAGACGGAGGGGCCGCCACTGGCCTTGTATTCGGCCCTGAAGCTGGTCTGTGACAGTACACTGTGACTCAGGCTGGGGATCTAGAAGGTAAGAATATAAATAAGGATGAGATGAACTGAAGGAACAGATAACCGTCCTACAACTGGCTCTGAACAAGGAACAAGTCCCATCAGCAATGGGTAAGAGGATAACAAACTGGGCCTTGGGAGGCCCCACTGCCCACTGGCTCCTCTTCTGAGGTTCCCCTGCCCTATGTTCTGAAGAATAAATCCTAAACTCGTGTGGCCTCTGATACTTACAGGACAGTTCCAGATTCCTGCACCACATGGAATACACCTTTCTTTCCTCTACAAGTCACATGTCTTAGTAGCTGAAAATCCCATCACAGTCCTTAGGAAGCACTAAGGTCCATGGAGAAAGGTCTCCCCTAGGACCACCCCCTCAGCTCTTTTGGCATGGCAAGGCAACCCACTCAACTTCTGCTGGTACTCAGGAACCTGTTTTGGGGATCTTACTTCACCATTTTTCAGGCTTTAGGCCCAATAGTCTGTGCCTGCCTCCCTGTTCTGTAGTGGTCAAGGCCACCTCTTGCTGGAAAACTACAAATCCCATGAGTCTCGAGAGGAAGTAAGTCTGGCCAGGGATGGAGTGGCAGGGAGGTGTAGCTCAGTGGTCCTTTAGGGAGGCCAGGACTCTCACCGACAGAAAGGCATGGACAATGTCCGCTTTGATGCTGCTGAGAGGTTTGTCCTTTAGCACGAGGAATATTTGTTCTTCTTTGTCCAAGGAGATGAAATTCCCGAACCAGGAGCGTTTTGCCAGCCTGGGTGGAATGGGGCAGATAGGAGGAGGAGGGAGGGTCAGGAAGGCGTTCAAAGACAAGTCCCCTTGCTTCCCACTTAGTTTCTTCCCGCGTTGAACTCACTCGGGAGAGGATTCTGGTGTCAAACTGGACATCTCCTCAGCGGTAGGGACTAGTTAGGGACAGGAGAGGGAGCAGTCAACAATTAACTTCTTATTTATCATCCAGCACCCTGTGGATTCAGTCATCTCCCAAATGGCTAACCCTAACTCCAGTAGTCAGACCTGGCCCTTCTGGATAGGCAGTGTGGCTGGACCACATTCCCAGGGTGGGCACAAGCTCCTACGGGCCAATGAGTAGGTGACGACGGAGAGTACACCGAGGCAGGACCGGTTCCCATCTCCCTTCAGCCCCCCAGACCTGCCTCTCTCCGAACGTTATCATCACCATTAGAGTCTTGGGATTTGGGAATCAAGCTCTCTTTCCTACCTGAAGACCCCCCCCCCCCATGAATTTTTCCATATGACGTTTAGCCCCTCCTTCCCACATTAGAATCTAGCAGTTGACAAACCCAGCCCAGCATCTGCTGAGACCCTTACCCTGCATCTTGCGCCGGTGGAAGCGAGGGGAGCCCAGGAAGCTGTTGCGGATGGAGTTGAGCCGACTTCTCCAGGCGGCTCCCCCGACGCCACCGCCGGGGCTGGGAGGTGGCGTCGTTCCTGGGGTCCCCGTAGGGCTGGCTCGAGGCGTGTGCAGAGGTGAGTGCAAGGGGGTTCCGCCGGAGGAGCGCGGGGAGCCTGGTGGTCCAGGCAAGGGCGTGGAACGGGCACTGGGGGGTGGTGGCTGCTCTCCAGCGCCCCCACCTCTGGGGCCCCGAGAAGGCAGCGTCTGTGTTTTGGAAGTTGGGGAGCCTCCGCCTCTAGCCTCATCTCCAGCGCCTGGCTCCGGTGAGAAGGAAAAGACCGGACTCTGTGGAGAAGCAGGGCCTAGTGAGAATTCGGACTACAACTTCCCGGAGGGAGGGAACTGTTATTTGGGATTAATTGTTTCTTGCTCAGATTCGCTAGGGAGGACTGCAAGACATGCTGGGAATTGTAGTTCAATCAGCCCCACCCACGCTCTGGACTTAGGCACCTGTACTTTCTCCAACTTATGCACTAAGACTTCAACCCTAGCCTAAGCAGAAATCGGCACGCTGAAGGTACTCAAAGAACTTCTGATAAATAATTAAGACCCCCCCAAGACATACTACAAACCCAATCTTGATAAGACAAAAATGGTGTCTTTGACACTTCTCGGGCAAGAATGCCTCATGGAATTGTATTTTCTGTTGATTTCTCTTAATTCTTTGAGGGTCTAATCTTACCCTTGGGCTGCTCAGAGGGCTGGAGGACAGTCCAGTGGAGGCTCCACTGACGCTGCGAGATCTGTTTACAGGGTTAAAAAAATTATCTGAGAGAGTTTCAGAAGGTTCAGGCGTTTCTCCACTTCCATGTCCTCCCAGCTGAGGAACCAGGCACGGGAGGCTGAGCAGGGTCTAGAACGATCTGCTCCCTCTATGCTCTGGGACCAAAGATTCTTCCTGAGGGCGCAGCCTCTCCCTCACCTCTGACTGTGCTGGGCCATCTCCAAGGCCCGTCTGGTAGGCACTGGGGAACCACCACTCCCAGCATCTGTGATACTGAGGACCTCCATGGACTTCCGCTCTGGCCTCCGTTTCCCGTGTCTGCTCAGCATGGGGGAATCCACACGCTTACGAGGCGGGTCTGAAGGGAGAGAGTTATTGACCCACCCAGTAGATTAGTTTGCCCAGGTATACAAAGCATATATATGACCGCCTTGTAAACAGATGGGGAAACTAAGGACCAGGGAAGAGAGAGGTTCTCATAAATGCCTAGCTGTCTAAACACAGACTCCTGGGACCTCCAGCATCCTCCTCCCTCAGGAATCCTGGGATCTGAGCCGCCCACTCCGCCTTCTTACCAACATCATTCCGAGGAGGCAGGTCCTGGTCTTCACAGCTAGGGTACCGCTCTTTCCGATCCAAAAGCAAATAATAGATCATCTTTTCTTGGTTTTCCCTGAGACGGGGAAGAGGGAGATGGTGAAGGGAGGACTGAGATCAGCAATCAGTGCCCAGGGCTGGAGAGATGGATGAAGGTGCTTGCTACTCAAGTTTGATAACCTGAGTTGTACCCCTGGGACCCACATGGTGGAAAGAGGGGACCGAACTCCTGCCAAGTTATCCTCCGGTCTATACACCCTCCTCTCATCCATAATTAAAAACAATGAAAAACGAACAAAACCCATGTAAGGTAAGGACATTTGTGTCCCAACGAGACCTCCTTCCCTCCCTTCCATCTGCTGTGGATCTTTGAGCTCAGGCCACCTAACAGATCTGCCCCCATATCCAAGGATACAAGTCCAGACCTACTTTCTCGGACCAAGGAATCCAGACCCCAGCCCGGCTCCTTTAAACGTTTTTTTTTTTTTTTTTTTTTGGTTTTTTCGAGACAAGGTTTCTCTGTATAGCCCTGGCTGTCCTGGAACTCACTTTGTAGACCAGGCTGGCCTCGAACTCAGAAATCTGCTTGCCTCTGCCTCCCGAGTGCTGGGATTAAAGGCGTGCGCCACCACGCCCGGCTCTCCTTTAAACTTTTGAGTCCAGACTCCACCCCTCCCACCACAGTCCCACAAGTGAAAGCCCCTAGCCTTCCTCCCTCAGACACAGGTATTCAGGTCTTACTTCTCTTTTTTGAACCCAGAATGCCATTTTTTTCCCACAAGCCAACATAGTTGGCTTCCTATGTCCAATGTACGTCTTAAGCACTTATTAAGTTCTACGTAATGAAGACACCGTTCACGCCTGTCTCAGCATGGATGCTTTCTTTTAGCTGAGCATTTCCAGATTGCCCCCCAGCACCAGCACTAAAGTTTGTTAGATCCATAAAACTGGATGCGGCACGCCCCCTTCAGGCTGTCTAGGGAACTGCCACAACCCATTCAACCCGAGAAGTGGGGCGCCGATGAAAAGGATTTTGGATTATAAAAAGATAGTAAATAAAAATTATGTTTTATGTAAAAAAAAGAAAGAAAGAAAAGAAAAGGATTTTGGGAGCTCTTACTCCTCGCTTCGCAGTTCTCTGTGCAGCCGCTCGCGGTCTCTGAAGCAGCCCAGAGACGCCATGCTTTCCAGAACGTCAGGGTCCAGCTCGCCATTGGAAGGCAGGCTCCGCATGGCTACTCTGCGGCCTGGGGCTGGCTCCAAGCAAGGGTCTGGTTCGTGTTTACCGCCCCTGGAATGGTAGAGAAACGCTTATCTTCCTAGTTTTACATCCTATGCCCAGACTCCTCATCCCAGGGTCTGGAGAGTCTGGGCCTCCGCCTTTTACTTCCTCAGACTGAGGGGGTCCAGACCCTAGTTCTTTAAATTCTGACTTAAAGAGTCCTGGATCCCTCCTCCCTCTAGTCTCCACACCCTCCCTTTCTTTAGCTTTGTCCTCCTCTGCCTGTACTCAGAGGTTTGAGACTGTAGGTCCCTCCATCCCACCCCACCCATCAGGAACATGGCACCCCACCCTCCGCCTTTCTATTCTGACCCGGGTGCCCTACCTCCCGCAGGTCCCCAACTGCTCAATTCCCTCCTACTCACAGATACCAAGGATGTTTCTGAATTTGCTCCAGCTGTGAAGGGGTGGGTCATAGAGAAGCAGAAATTAGGTCACGTACAATAGCTAGCAAGCAACGACATAAAATTGATTAGCATTGGCTCCGGGAGGTCACTGACCCATCAGAAGCAGGGTGACATCATGTCTTCCCCTGGTGGTGGTAAAGCACCTGAAGACTGACCATTTTTAAACCTTGGGTAGCAGTTTACTGCACGCCCAGTGCCAGCCTTTCAACCCCTGCCAATCCCTCAATGCGCTGTCCCCAAGGCCTGGGGTCCTTAGTCCAACTTGGGAATGAGTCTATAGCTTGTAAGTTTTAGGTTTTGCTGGGTCTTGGGCTTGTAGCTTAACCAGCAAACTCATCCAATCCCAGGATTTACAGGCAGGCCCCAGGAACTCCCAGCAGCCATTTCTCCCCTGCCAGCCCCTCCCTGCTTACACTGAGCCTTTTCTCGGGCTCCACTTCAATCATTCCTCTCAGGAGGCTCTGGCAGTCTGGAGGGATGAAGTGAGGCATGTGGAAGACCCCACGTTTCACCTTCTCCAGTAGCTGGCGCAGGTTGTCGTCATCGAAGGGCAGCGCCCCCTGTGCAAGACATCATCAAGAGCCCTCAGGTCAGTGGTTCTCAACCTGGCGTTGCAGCTCTTTGGGGGGGGGTGGGAGAGGGTGGTTATAGGCATGCACCACCAGGCCCAGTTTATGTAGTTTGGGGGGATGGAACCAGTGGCTTCATGTGTCCTGGGCAAGCAATCTACCAAGTGAACTACATCATTGGCTCTTTCCTTACGGCAGTGGTTCTCAAACTATGGGTCATGACCCCTTTGGCAGGTTAAATGACCCTCACACAGGGTTGTCTAACACCATCAGAAAACACAGACATTTACACCACGGTTCGTAAGAGTAGTGAAATCACAGTTGTGAAGTTGCAACCAAAACAACTTTATGGTTGGGAGTCCCCACAACACGAGGAACGGAATAAAGGGCCCCAGCATCAGGAAGGCTGTGAGCCACTGCCTTAGGTGGAGCTTAACACTGTCCAGGCTGGAGGGATGGCTCGGTGGTTAAGAGACTGCTTTTTAGAGAGGTCCTGAGTTCAATTCCCAGCAACCACATGGTCCATCGGTAATGGGACCCAACGCCCTCTTCTGGTGTATCTGAAGATAGCTACTGAATACTCATACATATAATAAATCTTTTTTTTTTTTTTTTTTTTTTTTTGAGGTTTTTCGAGACAGGGTTTCTCTGTGTAGCCCTGGCTGTCCTGGAACTCACTTTGTAGACCAGGCTGGCCTCGAACTCAGAAATCCACCTGCCTCTGCCTCCCGAGTGCTGGGATTAAAGGCGTGCGCCACCACGCCCGGCTCATAATAAATCTTTTTTAAAAAAGATTGAGAGTTGGGTTGGACACTTACTGTCCTCACCTATATAGGGCTGGAGATGTAGCTCAGCCAGTGGAGCACTTGCCTAACTTCCAGGAAGCCCTGGGTCCCATCCCCAGCACCAGTGTGGTGGCACAGGCCTACAACCCCATACTTGAGAGGTGGAGGCAGGAAGATCAGAAGTTCAAGGTCATTTTCAGTGACATAGTGGCCAGCCTGGGTGACGCGACACACTGCCACAAACAAAACCACATTAAAACAAAACAAAAATACATCAAAACCCAAATAAGCCTCCCTCTGAACCCCTCGTGCACACCTTCAGTCTCAGTACGAGGGAGGGAGGGAGGCCGGGTTGGTCTTTGTGAGTCTGAGGCCAGCCGAGCTTACAGGGCAAGCTCTAGGACAGCCGAGGTTACCAGTGAGACCCTGTCTCAAACAAGCAAACTAAAAGAGGGCCTGGTGTAGCCGTGCACGCCTTTAATCCCAGAACTTGGTAGACATGGCAGGCAACCTCTGTTGGTTGGAGGCCAGCCTGGTCTACATGCAAAGGCCTTGTCTGAAACAAACACCAAACAAACGAACAAAGGAAGGAAGGAAGGGAGAGAGAGAGAGAGAGAGAGAGAGAGAGAGAGAGAGAGAGAGAGAGAACAGCTGGGGATGTGGTTCAGTTGGCAGTAGAGTGCTTTTCTACTAAGCACATGCACCAAGTTGCGCATAATTCTCAGCACTGCATATAGAGGACATGGAACTGAGTCCTGTAACCCTAGCCCTGGGAGGCGGCAGAAGCAAGGAGATCAGATGCTCAATGTCATCTCCAGTTACATAGTGGGGTCAAGGCCAGCCTGGGATATATGAGAACCTGTCTCCAATAGGCCCGTGACATGACCTGTAACCCAGGCATGTGCCGCCAAGCCTCTGCGCCCGAGGTGATCCCTGGGACCCACACGGAGAAGGGAAGAATTGCCTCCTGCTAGCTGTCCTCTGACCTCGAGCATGCCTTGATACCCTTGCCAGCCCACCCCCTCCATGAATATGTAAATAAATATTGAAAATAATAAAGGGAATAAGAGAATAAAAGGAGAACCCGGGGGGTGGGGTGGGGTGGGGAATACAGGTGGAATGGGCTGATGTAATAATGTTCAGGACGGAACAGAGCAAGAAAGGGGTCTGGTCTGACATAAGGAATTGGAGGAGGGCTCTTGGGAGAGACGAGTCTGAAGGCTTTCCCAAATGTTTTAACCGGTTGACCCTGGTATCTAAGGGGCATGGACAGAATGCAGGGTGAAGGGAGATGGGGAGAGGGCACCTTTTTCCTGGTCTTGGAGTCAGACAGCCTGCCTTCGGCTCTGGTGCCTGATGGCACTGGCAGTGAGCCTCAGCTTCTCGCCTCTGGGTAATGGATGTGAGGATTCTATTGGGGAAGGCTATGGGACAGATTAAAACTATCAGCCATAGCACAGCTGGTCCTCGTTACTCTCGGAAGTCCAATTCTATACGATCACTGTGATCAGTGAGTTAGTGAGCCCTGCTTCTCTTGGAAACCAGCCAGGACCCTTCTACCCTTTGGCCACAGCCTTTTTCATCAAGGTCAGTTGTTACTCTAAGTTGTTTGTAATCTGGGGTTTTGCATTTAATTTAAATCTTCACAATTGTTGGTACTGTAACTGTCTACATGTAATTATTCGGCTTACATGTAATACTTGATGAGGAGGACTGAGGCTTACACACAGGGAGCGACTTACTTATCCAACATGAGGAAGCAGAGATTTGAACTCTGTTCTCTCCCTACTGATGACAGAGGCTGGGCGTTGGCTCTGGAGATCTAACCCAGTGGGTAGAGAGCTTGCCTAGCATACACGAAGCCTTGGTTCAACTTCCAGCATGGTATCTTTAATCCCAGCATTGGGGAGGCAGAGGCAGGGGAAATCTGAGTTCAAGACCAGCCAGGCCTACAGAATGAGTTCCAGGATAGCCAGGGCTATACAGAGAAACCCTGGCTCAAAACCAAAACCAAACCAACTGCTCAAACAAGCAAAAAACAAAACAAAACAACAAACCCCCAAAACCAAATTGGGTCTGGAGAAATGGTTCCTCATCAGCTGGGTCTGGAGAAATGGTTCCTCATCAGCTAAGAGTACTTGCTGCTATCGCAGGGATCTGGGCTTGGTCCTCAGAATCCACATGCTGTCCTCGTAATCGCCCATGCAGGGGATTCAGACACCTTTTCTTGCACCCGCAGGCACCAGGCAAGCACACAGTTCACAGATACAAGCAGGCAAAACACTCATACACAGAAAAAACAAATGTTCAAAAGAAACAACACGCTCAGGAGGCTAGAGAGATGGCTCACTGGTTAAGAGCACAGTGCTTTTCCAGGGGATCCAGGTTCAGTTTCCAGCACTATACAAGGAGGCTTATAACCACCTCTAACTCCAGCTTCAGGGGATCTGACACCCTCTTTTAGTTCCCACAGACACTCATGTTCTCTCTCTCTCTCTCTCTCTCTCTCTCTCTCTCTCACACACACACACACACACACACACACACACACAC
>NC_034608.1:1642103-1644637 GCF_900095145.1 Mus pahari | reverse complement strand
GAGAGAGAGAGAGAGAGAGAGAGAGAGAGAGAGAGGAAAGCTTGCTTTAAGTGAGTTATTAGTTCACTCTGCATTAGGGGGTTTAGGATAGACCAACCCTGTGTCTTCAGAGATGAGTCAACTAAATGAACAAAGATGAAAGCCACTGTCATGAGCCCCAGCCTCGAGGAGCTTTTGATAGACATGGAGGGAAAATAAGGCTTTTAGAATTATGCAACAAAATGCATACTCCCTTGCCCCTTCCCCAGGTTGGACCATGGGCAGCAAGATCCAACCTGGGGAAGGGGCAAGGGAGGCCAGAGGGAGGCTCTGGGAAGTATGTGGGAGAAATGACCATGGGGCTGAGGGTTTACAGCGGTGTTGATATTCACTGGGTGAACCACAGAACTAGCAAGGATGGAGGCACGTTCTAGGCCTCGCACACAAAGCCTTGGGGTTCAGTCACTAACACTGTCCAACCAAACCAAGTGTGATCAACACCTGTGATCTAAACGGAGGTAGAGGCAGGAGCATCAGGAGTTCAAAGCCGTCCTTGCCTATCTAAGGCTAGCCTGGGAGACAGGCTACACTGCCTGTCCCTCTCTGAATCAGTGCTTGTCAACCTGTGCGTGACACCCTTGACCTATCCATAGGCGCTGCCTGAGACCATCAGAAAACACAGACAATGACATTACAATTCATAACAGCAGCAAAATGAGTTAAGAAGTAGCAATGAAAATAATTTTATGGTTAGGGGTCACCACGACATGAGGAGCTGTGTTAAATAAAAGGCTGCATCATTAGGAAGGCTGTGAACCACTGCTCTCTATAAAAACACACACATGTGGGGGATCACACACATACCCACACACATATATGGGAGATCACACATACATGTTTACATTTATGGGATCACACATACATATATTTGAGAGATCACACACAATATACCACACACACATACATGTTATGGGAGATAGTCATTCATTCATACACACACATATATATTCAAGATTCCTCTCTCTCATAAACACCTACATATATTCAAGAAATCACACTCCCTCCATTCATTCACACACACATACATACAAATATTTAAGAGAACACACACACACACACACACAGAGCTGGGGGTGAGGATGCATGTAAGGTTCTATGCTCCACCGGGGGACGCTGTTCTAGTGGTAGCAGCAAGAGGCACCTTACCACAAGCAGGGCAAACAGGATGACTCCACAGCTCCACATGTCTGCCCGGCGGCCATCATACTTTTCCCCCTGAAAAGGCAAAAGGTGTCAATTCAATGGCATTTCTGTCCCAACTCTGTCCACTCCCCTTAACCTCCCCTTGCCCTTCACTCACCTTGATCACCTCTGGACATGCATAATGGGGGGACCTGGAGGAAGAGGAGGAGAGAGACAGTGGTCAGAGGCTATGAGCCCCGGCCGGCCGGCTTCTTCCCCATCCCAGGAATCCGTGGAGGGATCCCCACTCACCCGCAGCTGGTCTCCAGGAGGCTGTCCCCCACCTGCAGGGATGCCATACCAAAGTCTGCGATGCGGATGTTGTTTTTCTCATCCAGCAGCAGGTTCTCTGGCTTCAAGTCTCTGTGACTAAGGCAGACAGGCGGGGTTCAGCTTTGGATGCCCAGGAGGGCCCAGCCTCACTCATTCGGTCTCTCTTAAAGTGAGATACTTCTAATATTTTTTAAGGACAGAGGCATCATGTAGCCCAGGCTAGCCATGTAGTCGAGGATAGCCTTGAAATCCTCTACCTCCTATGTTCTGGGAGTACAAATATGTCCCATTAAGCCTGACTTTCTTGTGTGTGTGTGAGTGTGTGTGTGTGTGTGTGTGTGTGTGTGTAACAGAGTCATGCTACAAGGTAAAGTCTCAAATTGACTTCTAATTTGAATCAGTTCTGCCTTCCTCCCCCAGGCAGTGAGATTACAGGCATATACCACTGTGCCTGATTCTTCATGCCTTTTTGTGTATGTGCATGTGCAAATGTATGGGAAGCCTGGGGAGGCAAACCGTTGACATCTAGTGTCTTCCTCTCTACGGTGCTTTTTTGTTTGCTTTGCTTTTCAAGGTTTTCTCTGCCTGCCCTGCCCTGGCTGTCCTCTGCCTCCAGGATGCTGGAATTCAATGCGAATGCCACCAATGCGTCTGAGTGTTTACCTGAATATATATCTATGTACTATGTGTGTGCGGTGACTTTGGAGGCCAATAGAGAATTTTTTTTTTTTAAAGATTTATTTATTATATGTAAGTACACTGTGGCTGTCTTCAGACACACCAGAAGAGGGCATCCGATCTCATTATAGATGGTTGTGAGCCACCATGTGGTTGCTGGGATTTGAACTCAGGATCTCTGGAAGAGCAGTCAGTGCTCTTAACTGCTGAGCCATCTCTCCAGCCCCGACCCAGGTCTTCTTAAAGAGCAGCTAGTGCTCGTAACCTCTGAGCCATCTCTACAGCCTCAACTTAAAATTCACTTATTTGCCGGGTGTGGTGGCTCACGCCTTTAATCCCAGCACTCGGGAGGCAGAGGCAGG
>NC_034608.1:1636883-1641257 GCF_900095145.1 Mus pahari | reverse complement strand
AAAAAAAAAAAAGAGAAATATAAAAATAAGGCAAGGTATAGTGGCTCATGGATTAATTCCAGCATTCTGGAGACTGAGGCAGGAGAATTGATATGAGTTCCAGGCTAATCTGGGCTACACCGTGAGATTCTTACAAACCCCAAGAAATATAAAAATACTTCCATACCAAGCACAACCTCCCCACCCCCGCCGCCCCAAACAGAGTTTCTCTGTGTAGCCCTGGCTGTCCTAGAACTCACTCTGTAATCCACAATGACCTCAAACTCAGAGATCTGACTGCCTCTGCCTCCCAAGTGCACCACCATGCCCAGCTGTTATTACTGTTGTTGTTGTTGTTGTTGTCATTAGGAGTGCGTATCAAGTCATTTTTTAAACTTTTTAAAGATCTACCTGTTTCTCCCGCTTGAGTGCTGGGATTACAAGTGTAAGCCACAACAGGCTTCAAGAAACTTTAAAAAAATAAAATAATAAAATAAAATAAAACAAAACCCCTTGCCACTCAAAGCAGGCAACTGGTTCAGGACCTTTCTAACCCTCGAGCAAACTCCTTAAGATCTGTAGGTTCTATCCGGAGTGGTCGGTGAGTGGTCACACTACATGATGTAGTCTTCAGCCTCAGAGCTTGACACCCTGGCTGCTCAAAAAGGTGTTGAACTTAATTTAAATAATCTGAGTTGAGTTGCATTTTTAAAAGATTTACCATTTGTGTGTGTGTGTGTGTGTGTGTGTGTGCGCACGTGATTGCAGGAGTCTAGTGAAGTGAATGAAGCCAGAGGTATTTTATCTTCCTGGATTCTGGAGCTGGACTTACAGCAGCTGGAAGGCTTCAGATATGGGTGGTGGGGCTTGAACTTGGATCCTCTGCATTACATGTTCTAGCCACTGAGAAATCTCTTTAGCCACATCTCCTTTTGCTTTTCAAGAGAGGGCTCTCTATGTAGCCCTGGCTGGGCTAGAATTCCTTAGATAGAGCTTGCTGGCGTCAAACTCTCAGTGGACCTCCTGCCTCTGTCTCCTAGGCACTAGGGTCACAGGCATGTACCCCTCACCCTAAATGCTACATGCATCATATCTTGTCTGGGTTAAAGGTGGGTCATTGAGGAAAAGAAGTATCCCTCTGTTGGGATATTAACATTATAAACATGAACTGTGACTCTTACCTCATATCAAACACAATTATTAACTCGAAAGGGACCCCAGATTTAAATGCAAGAGATAAAACTGTGTAGCTTCTAGAAGAAACCATCGGATAGAAATGCAGTCACTTTGACTTAGGTTTGAGCAGCACACAAGTGCTGGCAAGATGGCTGGGGGATGGGTGGTCGGGAGGGGGAAGCCACTTGCCTCCAGGCCTGACGACCTCAGTCTGATCCGTAGGACCCATAAGTGGACAGAACAGGCTCCTAAAAGTTGTCATGTGACCTCTACATACACACTGTTGCACACATGTGTGCAAACTCTCTCTCACATGCACCAATAAGAAATCAAATGTACGGGCTGGTGAGATGGCTCAGTGGTTAAGAGCACTGACTGCTCTTCTGGAGGTCCTGAGTTCAAATCCCAGCAACCACATGGTGGCTCACAACCACCCATAATGAGATCTGAAGACAGCTACAGTGTACTTACATACAATAAATAAATAAAATATTTAAAAAAAAAAAAAAGAAAGAAATCAAATGTACAAACTACCAAATATAGAGCCAAAGCTGTGTGTGGTGGTGGTGCACATCTGTAATGAGAGTAAACAGGAGGCTGAGACAGGAGGACGGCAATGAGTTTGAGGGCAGCCTAGTCTAAGTAGCGAGGAGCTTTATAAAACCTGGATTCTTTCTCACACACTCAAAGAAAAAGTAAAAAAAGAAAAAAGTTGGGGATGTATTGCAAATGGTATCGCTTGCCTAGCACACACCAAAGCCCCAAACCACACTCATACACACGCACACTTAAAACAAAGTTCCAAAATTACATAGCAACCATGCACAAGACTGAAAATGTATTTAAAACTACTAAACTGTACACTTTTTCTTTCTTTCTTTCTTTCTTTTTTTTTGGTTTTTCGAGCCAGGGTTTCTCTGTATAGCCCTTGGCTGTCCTGGAACTCACTTTGTAGACCAGGCTGGCCTCGAACTCAGAAATCCGCCTGCCTCTGCCTCCCGAGTGCTGGGATTAAAGGCATGCGCCACTATGCCCGGCTCTGTACACTTTTTCAAAGGGGTAAATTGTGCGGTCTGAATTACCATACCAGGAATTTTCGAAAGGTTAGGATTGAGGGCTAACCACGCTGGTTCATGCTCAGCTCTTCAAGTGGCTGCAGCAACCAGCCTCCTGGGCCACCACCCTCAGTCGTCACCCTTCCCCCCCCCCCCAGCTGTCCCCTTACCAGATGGAGTAGCTATGGCAGAAGTCCAGTGCTGACACGATCTGGCGGAAGAACTTCCGGGCCTCCTTGGGTGTCAGTCTCCCTTTTTTTACCAGGTAGTCGAACAGCTCACCACCCGAAACGTGCTCAAGAACCAAGTATCTGAAAGACACAGATGGGGCAGAGGGCTGGAAGGGACAGGTGAAGCCCCGATTCCAGTCTCTGCAAGGAAGAAATGTCAACTGCAGTCCCTGAGAAAGAGATTCCAGTTGCCACAAGCCTCCAAGAGAAGTGATTCCAATATCCACACGTCTCTAGGAAACCAAGACTCAATTCCCACTAGTCCCATGTGGCACTGATTCCCAAGGAAACTCTTGGTTGTTTTTGGAGATAATGCAACCCCATTGGCACCTGAGGTCAGAAACCATAATCCTCACTGAACTCTGGGAAATAAAGACCCTACTTCCATTAGCACGTTCCCCCACCCATAGCCCGAGCCCCTGATGTTCAGTAGCCAGTGAACAAATCCAAGCTCTCCTTCACTTTTGGTCAGTGACAATGACAGTATACACCAAAGATAAATTACAACTCCCATCAATGTAAAGAAGCTTAAAACAAAACAAAACAAAAACCCTCCCAACTCCCATAAGCCTCTGGGATATAGATGGTCCCAATTCCCATCAGCCACCTAGGTTCTAGAGACCACCAAATCCCATTAGGCTTTGAAAGATTAAACCTCCAGTTCCAATCAGTTCCCAGGAAACAAAAACTCGATTTTTGAGCTGTTGGACAGCTAGATTCCCATGTGAAGCACAAACTCTCATGAGCCCTGTCTCGACTTTGATGGTGGAGTGGGAGTGGTAACCATCAATTGTAGAGACAACGGCTTCTCCTTGCCTCCACACCTGGGAAGCCTAAGGACTACAACTCCCATGAGGACCTGGGGCTGCACACTGCTTCCAGCTTGGGGAAACCTATTCTACTAATCTGATGAATGTTGGAGTAGTGGCTTTATCCTACACCCTGGGGAGGTTGTGGGGTGGGGAGGGGAACTGTGAGGCCAGTCCCCTCTTCCGTTGTCCATTCCAGCTGCTCTTTGGGCCACCAGAGTCTGCACAAAGAGTCATTCTCTGAAGCCCAGACAGCTGACCCCACCCCCATCCTAACTGGACGGTAATGGACTTTGTGATACTGACACAAGACTCCAGGAGGCCTAATGTTGGGGTGGCCAGCCTTGGCATCGGAAATGATGTTGGGATAGGAGAGACCTCAGATGTCCTAGAGTGGGAATTTGGAAGAATCCTTTAGTCTCCTAGGCTAATGTAACCCTAACTGCTTTAGGAAGAGAGAGGCAGCGAGTTGGTTGGTGGTACAGGCTGGTAACCCCAGCTACACAGGAGGCTGAGGCAGAAAGACAGCAGCAGGAGGCACAGCTTCTGCTCTGCACTCAGGGCCATTCTACTCTGTTGTAGTGTCAGGCGGGGTGGAGACTGGGGGATGTTCCTGTACCCAGGGGAAGGACTAAGCACAACCTAAAAAGTGACCCAAACCTAAAAGTTAAAAAGCATGCAGTGACCCAACCTAAAAGTTAAAAAAAATTCTTTCCTCCCTCCCTCCCTCCCTCCTTCCTTCCTTCCTTCCTTCCTTCCTTCCTTCCTTCCTTCCTTCCTTTCTTTCTTTCCTTCCTTCCTTCCTTCCTAACTTACTTCTTTCTTTCTTTCTTTCTTTCTTTCTTTCTTTCTTTCTTTCTTTCTTTCTTTCTTTCTTTCTCCTTTTTTTAGATTGGTCACAAGTCACCCATTCTAGCCTCCAACACAACAGTGTAGCTGAGGATGACCTTGACCTTTTGACAGTCCGGCCTCAGCTTAACAGAGCTGAGATGCTCCATGCATGTTGCCACAGGCTTATGCAGTGCTGGGGGCTGGACTCAGGGCTTCCTGTATTCTATAGGAGCACTCTACCAATCGAGTCACATCGCTAGCCCAGAAGGAGCACTCTACCAATCGAGTCACCTC
>NC_034608.1:1630938-1636634 GCF_900095145.1 Mus pahari | reverse complement strand
AGAAGGAGCACTCTACCAATCGAGTCACATCGCTAGCCCAGAAGGAGCACTCTACCAATCGAGTCACATCGCTAGCCCAGAAGGAGCACTCTACCCATCGAGTCACTTCGCTAGCCCAGAAGGAGCACTCTACCCATCGAGTCACTTCGCTAGCCCAGAAGGAGCACTCTACCCATCGAGTCACCTCGCTAGCCCAGAAGCTTGCGTCCTGTCTCTGGAGCGGTGTCTACACCGTGGAGAGGGAGGACGGAGGCGCGGGCGTCTATAAATACCTACAAATATTTCTTGTTCTCGTAGACGTCGTGGAGCTTGAGCACGTGCGGGTGTTCAATGAGCTTCAGGATGGCGATTTCCCTCTCCACCTGAGGGGCCAGGGACACAAGAGAAAGGGTCAGCATGACCTCCTGCCTTTCCTTCTGTGCCAAAGGACCCTCCCACTACACACACGCACACACACACATACACACACACACACACACACACACACACACACACACACACACACACACACGCAAACACCCACCTTCATCAGCACCGATTCTGACAGCTTCTCCCTGTTCACGATCTTGACCGCGACCTTCTGACCCGTGATGCAGTGGACTCCAAGTTTAACTAGACCTGGAGATCGGATTTAAAATATGGGGTGTTCTGGAGTTCACCCTAGATCTTAAGTTGTCAACACATCCCCATCCCCACCCCCGGCTTGGCTACCCATTTCTTCTATCCCGAATTTCTGCATTTGAACTGGTAGCCAACAGCTGCCATGCCTAAAAACGCAGCTCTTTCCCATCCACGCTGCCCAATTTTGGTCCTTCTGGTTGTCTGCCCTCTGCCTACCCCCTCCACCAACCTCTCCTGGTCTTTCATCCTGACTCTCTGGCCTTCTGGTATGTCTGCCCAACTTCATCTTTCTTTTCAGATTTCAGAAGCCCTATAATCTCACAAAATACACTCTCAATTTTTCACCTTTCCCAAGCCTCCCCATCCTCAACTCCTTCCAAAACCCAACCCTGCAACTATTATTTTTTAACTCTTAAAAAATAGCTGTCGTGGTCAAAAGCATGCATATTCCCTGACCACTCCTCAGAGTCCAGAGCTCAGCTATGCAAGGTACCCTCGTCTCAGGCCCGGGAATCCAGATCTTATCCCTCCTTCCTCAGACCCAATAGTCTTGGCCCCAGCCCTCCTCCCTCAGACCCAGCAGTGCAGGTACCTGACCCCTCCTCCTGCCATAGTTCCAGAATTGAGGTCAACAACGCCTCACACACTTACTACCAGGATATAAAGGACTGACCTCCCTTTCCTATCTCAGGCCTGGAACTCAGTTTCATAGGGACCCAGAACCCACAGCCTGGAACCCTGGAGGTCGTCTCCCAGTTCACCTCGACCCCCTGCCTAGAAGGAGGTGGTTGTGGCCACACTCAGCCTTTAGCATCAAAGACAGCTCTGCTTTCCAGGGCCACTCATGGCTGGGAGCTGAGCTTTCTACAGTCCACCTCTCCATTCTATTTCCACACTGCAGAATGGAGAGAATGTAGTCGACCTCACACCCGAGGGCTCCAGCTTGCTGCCCGGAGCGCAAGTGACCGCTTTTGAGCGTGAGAAGAGGGACAGGATAGGAACCTCTCTCGGGATGGATGCACCTCCACCCAGCCTGCACCTCCACCCTGCCTGCGGCTGTACTGCAGCACCCGCCTGCCTCAGCTTGCAGAATTAGCCCGGGCCCCACACCCGTAATGGGCCTATTTCCCACAGCTTCCTGAAGCCCCTCCAATATCTGCCCCAGTAGGGTTATTTGAGCCACAGTAGTCCAGACCCCTACTTCTCCCTCGGACCCAGAAGTCCCAGACCCCTGCCATCTCGAGGCCCCAGCGTCAGACTCTACTCCGTACACCGTGGGCACTTGGAACTCAGGACCCAAGCCCCTTTTCTATGAGGGACCCAGGGGTCTGCCCTTTAAATATCCATGGTCCCGCCCTCTGCCCCTTGCAGCACCCCGCCCCCGCCCCAGGTGTCCGCTTAGGTTCTCACCTGTCTGTCCTTTGCCCAGCGTCTTCTCCAGCCGATAGGGGCCCACATATTGGGCGTGCTGGGGTGGGTGTGGGTGTGGGTGTGGGAGGTGGTAGGCGGGGGAGCCCCCGCCACCTTCCTTGGACCCGGACGACATGGTGCCCTTGGTCCCGGCCCGACCGGTCCCCCGGCCGCCCCCCCTGCGGCCCGTCGCCCCGTTCCTCCGGTGGGGGCCGGCGACACCTCCGTCCCGGCCCCCCCGGTTGCTCCCCACTTCTCCGGGGGTCCCCAGGGGGCTGGGCTGGCCCCCCCAGTCGGTGGGCCGCAGAGCTGGGGGAGGGGGGGCTGCCGGGGGGGTCAGGCCCCTGGAATCAGCATGGCGGGGGGGGGCTGCGCGGCCCCCCCTCCCCAGCCCGTCCCTGGCCGGCCCCCCCTTCCTGTGCCTCCCCCTGCAGGGGGGGTCTGAAGTGTGGGGCCGGCGGATGCTGCAGGCCGAGATCCCCCCCGCCCCCCCACGCGCCCTCTCTCCTCCGCCTCCTCCTCCTCTCCGCCTCCCCCCTCCACCTCGTCCTTTCTCTCCCGCACGCTGACATCACCATCCGGGGACTCCCGGCCCTTCCCCACAGTTAACCCTTTCGGAGGGGGAGGGGGAGTGGCAGGGGGCGGGCCTGGAAGCTGGACGGACGGGGAGGAGGTGGGAAGATGCAGGGATAGGTGGAGGGATGTATGGATGGGTGGAGGGATGCTGGAGGAGAGGGATGCTGCAGGAGAGAGGGATGCCTGAAAGGATGGAGGCAAGGATGGCGAGAGATACAGAGCCAGTAGTAGGCATGCAGAGATGGAGACACAAAGAGAAGTCTGACATACACTAGTAGATGGGAAGATGCGGAATATCAGAGACAGGGCGGAGGAGTGAGGGAGGTAACAACGGGCGGGGAGGATTACAAGTTCAAGGCCATTCCAGCTATAAAGTGTGTCTGAGGACAGCCTAGACTATGTGAGAACTCCCTCTCAAACCACCCCCTCAAAAAAGAGCTGAAAGGGGCAGACAGGGATAGGAGACAAACAACAGACAGGGATAGGAGACAAATGCAAAGGAAGATGTAGAGGGGGGGGGGACAAAAAGAAATAAGGACTATCAGGGGTCCAAGTATTCACAGGAGGGAAAGATGCTGGGCTTAGTTGGGAACAGACTGCGCAGTGTGTGTGTGGGGGGTGGGGGGTGGCAGAGGATAAAAGAGACAGAGATAGAAAAGGGAAGGACTTTGGGGAGTTGTAGACCCAAGTGTGATCTATTTCTCTATGTCCTCTAAGGTCAACATTGTGTACTCCTTGGGCAAAGTCTATGTTCCCACCATTATCAGGGCTCCCGTCCTGCTATTTTTTTTTTTTTTAAGACAAAGTCCGGTTGACCTGAAACTATGTGGCTGAAGATGACCTTGAACTCCTGATCCTCCTGCTTCTGTCTTTCAAGTGTGAAATTACAGTCTGGGAGAGATGATTCAGCAGTTAAGAAGAACAGGCTGCTTGCTTCCCAAGGACCAGGGATTTGCATTCTCAGCATCTATAAGGTAGTTCATGGCTGTATGCAACTCCATCCAGTTTAAGGGGATCAAAGTGCACATGTGGTACACATATGTACAGCCAGTTATCCATATGCATAATTCTTCCAACTCCTTTAAAATTGTTTAAAAACAGTCCAATATGCCGGGCATGGTGGCACACGCCTTTAATCCCAGCACTCGGGAGGCAGAGGCAGGCGGATTTCTGAGTTCAAGGCCAGCTTGGTCTACAAAGTGAGTTCCAGGACAGCCAGGGCTATACAGAGAAACCCTGTCTCGAAAAACCAAAAAACAAAAACAAAAAACAAACAAACAAAAAAAACCAGTCTGATACCACCATGCTTTAATGTCTCCTATACCTGGATAGGCAGGCAGATAGATCCCAGTGCAGGCTGGATGTGTGATGCTTGCTTGTTAAGTCCTGTAAACTTCAGGTAGGCCTCAGTATAATCCATGCACCTCTGTGGGAGGACCGTAGATCTGCACTCAGCCGTGTGGAATCTGGTCCCTGCTAAGCTTCCGGATAAGCCATAGCCTTATGGCAGGCACCCTAAATTGTTAGACATCCATTTGATCCCCAAGTTTCTCACAGGGTGCACCCATGCAAATTGGTGTCCTTCTGAAGTGGTAAGCCTATCAAGGCATCTTCATTTCAGCATCAAATCTGAGCCATACATTGTTCTGAATGGTAAAGATATGCCAGGGTGCTAAATCTACAAAATTCCTCCCCTATAGTGGAGAAGGCAGCCGACCGAACGAGGCAAAGACCCTGTTAGCTACTTTAGACAGTCATGGTTGGTGCTGAAGAGATGACTAAGGGAAAGAAAAAGGTTTCTTTGTATTTGTGTGTGTACATATGAACATCTGCATTTGGGTGCCACTGGAAGTCAGGAGAGGATGCTAAATCCCTGGAGCTGGAGTTACAGGCAGTTGTGGGCTGCCTAGAGTGGGCACTGGGAACTGAACTTAGGTCTTTGATGAGCAAGAGCTCTTAACTGCTGAGCCATTTCTCCTGGAAAATACTTCTAGAAATAGGTATGAATTATGTAAGATGGCTAGGAAGTAAAATGAATCATGGAGACAAAAGGCAAGGAGTAGTTTAAGGGGAGAAAGCTCAAGTGTAGCGGTCCTGAGGCAGGAGTATGCTGGGTCGTATCTTAGCAACACTGAAGAGGCCAGAGTGTCCAGAGAAGAGTGAGCAAAAAGGAAGGCCAGAAAACAGCTGTATAGGGCCTCATATATAAGCCATCGTGTCTTTGGTTTGTGTCTTGAATTCTGTAATTATAAGTTTTCATCTGTATTCAAACATATACTGTTGCCAGGCAGTGGTGGCACATGCCTTTAATCTCAGCCCTTGGGAGGCAGAGGCAGGTAAATTCTGATGAGTTCGAGGCCAGCCTGGTGTACAGAGCTAGTTCCAGGACAGCCATGGCTACACAATAAAACCCTGTCTCAAAAAACAAACAAAACAAAGCAAAACAAAAAAAATATAGTTTTGAAAAAATTTCACACATGTCTATAATGTATTCTGGTTACTCGCCCCACATCTGTAATTTATTATTTGTATGCTTGTGTGAGATATGAGTTCACATGAGTGCATAATGCTTGTAGAGGACAAAGGCCAGCCTCTAGTGTCCTTCCTCAGGAGCTCTCCACCTTGGGTGTTTGTTTTTGGTTATTTTTTGAAACAGGGTTTCTCTGTGTAGCCATGGCTGTCCTGGAACTCACTATATAGACCAGGCTGGAATCAAGATACACCAGGATGCTGTAGATCTGTAACTGAGAGCAGAGCACATACATTAAACTCAGCACTCATCATGCAGATGTGGTCAAACTTCTGTGAGTTCGAGGATAGCTTCATCTATTTAGCAAGTCCCAGGCCAAACAAAGCTATATAGTAAGACCCTGTTGTGCCCCCTCCACCAAGAAAAAAAAAATTCCTTAACTGAAATTCATCTTCAAAATTTCTTCTGGTGCCGGGTGGTGGTGGTGCACACCTTTAATCCCAGCACTCAGGAGGCAGAGACAGGCGGATTTCTGAGTTCGAGGCCAGCCTGGACTACAAAGTGAGTTCCAGGACAGCCAGGGCTATACAGAGAAACCCTGTCTCGAAAAACCAAAAAA
>NC_034608.1:1621778-1630769 GCF_900095145.1 Mus pahari | reverse complement strand
ATATATTTATAGGTTCTGAGAATTAGAACTAGAGTGTGTGTGTGTGTGTGTGTATGTATGTATATATGTCTATGCATGATGTATATATGTCTAATGATATATGATTAGTGTATTTATATGTATATATGAATATTAAAAACATACACACCATGATGATAGCCTAGATGCAAGCTCCTTGCATACTATGAAAGTTATAGTATGATACATAGATACATATATAGATACATACATTTTTAATAACCTATAAGGAATGTGATCATTTAGCTCTTCCATCTCTACTGAGATTCTCTAGTGTAAGAGAGGTCCTATTAATAATAGCATATACCTGTAATATACTTGAGAGGAAGAGGAGTCAAGATCAGCCCAGGTATATAGCAAGTTCAAGACCAGCCTGGGCTACAGAGATCCTTTTTAAAAACCTACAGAATGGAGTTAAGGAGATGGTTTAGTTAGTAAAATATCTGTTGCTCATGATGAAGGACCTGAGTTTGAATCTCAGCACCCACAGGGTGGGTGTAGTGGTACACGGTTATAGAGAAGTGGAAACAGGAAGATTCTCTGGGATTCAATAGCCAGCTGGTATAACCTAAGGGGCAACCTCCAGGGTCAGTGACAGACCCTATCTATCAAAAATAGATAAAAATAAAAGGTAAGGCTGGAGAGATGGCTTAGCAGTTGAGTTCTGTTCTTTCAGAGGACCCAAGTTCTGTTGCCAGAACCCATGTCAGGAAGTTCACAATTACTGGTAACTCCAGCTCCAAGGAGCACAAAACCCTCTTCTGGCCTATACACATACACATACATACAAAGTCTGGAGCAGGTGAGATGGCTCAGCAGTTAAGAGCACCAACTGCTGCTGGGCATGGTGGCACATGCCTTTAATCCCAGCACTCGGGAGGCAGATGCAGGCGGATTTCTGAGTTCGAGGACAGTCTGGTCTACAGGACAGCCAGGGCTACACAGAGAGACCCTGTCTCGAAAAACAAACAAAACAAAACAAAACAAAACAAAACAAAACAAAACAAAACAAAACAAAACAAAACAAAACAGCACTGTCTGCTCTTAGAGAGGTCCAGAGTTCAATTCCCAGCAACCACATGGTGGCTCACAACTACTATCTATAGCAGGATCTGATGCCCTCTTCTGGCATGCAGATGTATGTGCAGACAGAATACTAATAAAAAATAAATAATTTTCTTCTTCTTCTTCTTCTTCTTCTTCTTCTTCTTCTTCTTCTTCTTCTTCTTCTTCTTCTTCTTCTTCTTTTCTTCTTCTTCTTCTTTTCTTCTTCTTCTTTTCTTCTTCTTTTCTTCTTCTTTTCTTCTTCTTCTTCTTCTTCTTCTTCTTCTTCTTCTTCTTCTTCTTCTTCTTCTTCTTCTTCTTTTTCTTCTTTTCTGGTTTTTCAAGACAGGGTTTCTCTGTATAGCCCTGGCTGTCCTGGAACTCACTTTGTAGACCAGGCTAGCCTCGAACTCAGAAATCTGCCTGCCTCTGCCTCCTGAGTGCTGGGATTAAAGGTGTGCGCCACCACTGCCCGGCAAATAATTTCTTTTTAAATAAAAAAATCAATTTAATCCCAGCACTCAGGAGGCAGAGGCAGGCAGATTTCTGAGTTCGAGGCTAGCCTGATCTACAAAGTGAGCTCCAGGACAGCCAGGGCTGCACAGAGAAACCCTGTCTCGAAAAACCAAAAAAAAAAAAAAAGATTTTAAAAAATCAAGCCAGGCAATGGTGGCAAATACCTTTAATCCTAGCACTTGGGAGTTGGGAGGCAGGGACAGGTAGATCTCTGAGTTTGATTCCAGCTGGTCTACATAACGAGTTCCAGGACAGCCAGGGATGCACAGAGAAACCCATATCAAAACAAAATGAAAAACAAGATATTTGTTAGCAGCAATAGTAAGGGTTCCAGGGAACAAACCTTATCTTCTGGCCCACAAGGGCACCAAGCATATATAATGATAATAATAATACACCATAATGCGTGTATATATACAAGTAGGTAAAATACTCATACACATAATAAAAATGAATAAAACAGGGCAGGGTGCGTGTGCATATTTTTACTCCCAGCATTCAGGGTGCTAAGGCATGTGAATATTTATGAGTTGTAGGGCAACCTGGTCAAGTGCTCCAGGCCAGCCAAGGCTACATACTGAGAGCCTCCTCAAAAGAAAACAACAAAATAAGGAACCAAACTCCAAAACAAAAAACAAAAGAGGGGTGGGGTGGGATGGAGAGAGAGTTCAATGAGAGAGAGTTCAATGATTAGAAACTCTTGTTGCTTTATTGCTCTTGCTCAAGACTCAGGTTCAATTCCTAGCACCCAATAATGATGGCTCACAACTAGTTCCTGGCAATCCATCAAGTAAGCATACGGTGCACGCACATACATGCAGGCAAAACATTCATTCAGGGGCAGTGGTGGCCCACGCCTTTAATCCCAGCACTCGGGAGGCAGAGGAAAGTGGATCTCGGTGAGTTTGAGGACAGCCTGGTCTACAGCGTGAGTTCCAGGACAACCAAGGCTATACCGTGGAACACTGTCTCAAAAAGCAAAACAAAACCCACAAACTATTCGTACACAAGTAAATAGGTAAGTCTACAAAAAATTAAAAGAACAACAACAATAATTTAAGGGGCAGAAGAGATAGCTTGGCAGTTAAGAGTACTTACTGTTCTTGCAGAGAGCCTGAGCCTGGTTCCTAGCACCCACATTGGTTGTCTCATAACTGCCTGTAACTACAGCTTTAGTTTGTCCTTTTGTCTCTGGCCCCATAGAAACTTGCATTTACACGCATCTGCCTCCTCCCCCGCTACATAATTAAAAACAATCTTAAAAAATAAAATCTAAAAATATTTTAAAAATGAGGTGAAGATCGAAGGTGGAAGACAGTTGATGTTGACACGGGACTTCCCACACAAACCATTCATAGTCACATGAAGACATATATACACAACTCACACAGAGTATTCCACACTGAAACCGGTAATAAATGGGGAAACTGAGGCCTAGAAAAAAGTGAGCCCGAGACTCAGGTTACAAAGGTGGGATATTAGGGGCGATATCCCGAGACTCTAGGAGCAAATGCAGTTAAAAATCAGTTGAGCGGGGAACAAAACCGCCTGAGCAGCCGCAGAGAGGGGGCGTGGCCTACTCAGGGGCGTGGCCGAACAGGACAAGCTGAAGTTCCAGCTACTAAGAGGCGGGACTTGACTGGGACGGGCGGAAAGGCCTAGAACAGAGGCGGGGAATATGGGCATGGGCGGGGCCTATGTCTGGGAGGGGAGGAGTTCGCCATGAGAGTCCCTTGTTCGCTAAGATAAGCAGAGGAGCTAGGGGGCGGGGCTTATGACAAAAGCGCGAAATGTAGGGGCGTGGCAAAGAGAAAGAGGTGGGGGCCCTAGTCGACAGAGGCGGAGCTGCTTAGAACTGGGCAGACGGCTTGGGGTGAGGCACTTCCGTGTGAGAACTGCGTATTTCCGGCAAAGATGGCGGCGCCCAATAGAGTCAGGTGCAGCCTAGTCGGTCTTTAGGCGTGGTGGCCGCTCTAGACCCGGCAAGGTGAGATCAGCCCCCTTGGGGCGCCCCTCTTCAAAAGACACGGGAGGAGACTTGTTGCTAAGGAGAGTGAGAGAAGGCTCGTTGCCATGGAGGCGGGGCAGTGGGGTTGCTAAGAGACGAGGACGCAAGCTGGGGAGCTTGGGGGGGGCTCGTTGCCAGGGTGTGGGTGGGGCCTGTTGCTAGGGAGTAAGGAGGGACATCTGGATTTGGGCAAGGGTCCTGTTGGTATGAAGGAAGGAAAGGGGGCTATGGTTAAGGTGGTTGCAGGCAGAATGGTCTGGGGTCGTGAGAAGACTCCTAACGCCTTCAAAACCCCACCTTCTCAGCAGGACCTTCCAGAGTCGACCCATCCCGACGCCAGAGCTGCCTCCGCGGCGACCATCAATTTCCTTTCCACACAGTCTTCCTTCACAGAAAGTCCATGGCAGACAAAGGCTCCGGGGGCAGTCGCCTCCCTCTTGCGTTGCCTCCGGCCTCTCAGGGTTGCTCCTCAGGGGGCAGTGGCTCCTCGGCGGGAGGCTCAGGCAACCCCCGGCCTCCACGGAACCTCCAAGGCCTGCTGCAGATGGCTATTACTGCGGGCTCTCAGGAGCCAGACCCCCCTCCAGAACCCATGAGCGAGGAGGTAAAGTATGAGGACCTAAGAAGGTTGGGTGAGGGTCCTGGGGATATAAGTGTCTGGGGGAGAGTGGCTTAGTGAGCTACAAGCCGTTGTCTTCCTGGGTGGTGAGCTAGAGTCTAAGTGTGGCATCATGGTAGGGTGAAGGTCAAAGGTCAGCTGTAAAGCCTTGTATTGGGAAGTCTCAAGATGAGGGAAAAGCCAAAAAGCAAGCTAGGGTTCTCTAGACCCAGGAAGAACTAGATTCAGCCTTGTCTCCATAAGTGTGACCTTGGGTATATCATTTAATCTTTCCAATCCTCAAGTGTTCATTCATTTTTGAATTGATGGTGATAATAGTAATGATAGCGTCTCATCAGGCAATTCTGATGTTCCAGTTTATACTGAATTGTACACAACGTAGTTGGGTTTTGCCAGTTGCCAACCATGACCTTGGTTGGGCAATTCACATCCTTTCTTTGCCTCTGATTTTTTTTTTTTTTTTAAAATCAATGAATTTGGACTAGCTATAATAAAACCTGGCAGAATTGTCTTGAAGTTTGATAGGAATTTTGCATGTAATTTTTTTTTTTTAGCTGACATTTACGATACATAGAATATTGTGATAATTCAGTTAAGTTACAGGACTGACTCCCTAGTACCTAGAAGTTATGAGTAAAAACTGTGTAAACATTTGAGCATGGTGGCTCTTGCTTGTTAATCCCAGCACTTGGGAGTCTGAGGCAGGAAGACTGCCGTGAGCTGAAAGTCAGACTGCACTGTAGAATGAGAGACTCCTGTGCTTTCCCCAAGATGACTCCTAGATACTTGTTGATGGAAAGAGCCATCAGCCCTTGCATTTGGCTGTCCTATTAGTGTCATTCCCTGAGCAATCACTGAGAGACATCTTCTTTCCCCATCCTTCTCCCTTCTTCCCTAGAGACGCCAATGGCTGCAGGAAGCCATGTCTGCCGCCTTCCGGGGCCAGCGAGAAGAGGTGGAGCAGATGAAGAACTGCCTCCGGGTCCTGTCCCAGGCCACACCTCCAATGGCTGGCGAAGCTGAGCTGGCCACTGACCAGCAGGAGCGTGAAGGGGCACTAGAGCTGCTGGCAGACCTGTGCGAGAACATGGACAATGCAGCAGGTACCCTCCTCCCTCAGGACTCCCCAGGCTGTCCCACATCCTCTCTGGCTCTGCCCTTTTCCCCACTCTCCTGAATTGAACCACCAGCTCCTCCCAGCCTCACCTTCTATTAGCAAAGGAACAAAGCCCTCCTCACACCCCAGCAAGTCCCTGTGGTGACAGATTGTTCTGCTACTTCCCTGATGAGTTTGATCAGGGACCTGAGTGAGGGTGTATCATGGGTATTCCTGATTTACAAAAAGCACTCGAGGCAGTAGGGATAGCTAGTGCGGAGGTTGAGGTAGGATGGTGCTATTGTGATCAGAACAGACAGACATCCTCCTGTCAAAGGAGTGGACATGTATGGGTCTAGGGCAAGCAATGGCATTGAAGTATCCAGGGTCAAGGTGCATTCTGTAGGTCACATTCATGTGTGTGTTTGTATGTATGTATATATGTGTGTGTGTGTGTATATATATATATATATATATATATATATATATATAAAATTTTTATTTATTTATTTATTTATTTTTCAAGACAGGGTTTCTCTGTATAGCCCTGGCTGTCCTGGGACTCACTTTGTAGACCAGGCTGGCCTCGAACTCAGAAATCCGCCTGCCTCTGCCTCCCGAGTGCTGGGATTAAAGGTGTGCGCCACCACATCCGGCTTATTTATTTTTTAATGAAAAAAGATCTCACTATGTAGAACTAGCTGGCTTGGAACTCTGTGGCCTCTGCCTCTCATGCACTAGGATTAAAGGAGGGTTAAAGACATTTACTACCACAACCAGCTTTTTTTCCTTTTTTTTTTTAAAAGATTTATTTACGTGAGTACACTGTTGCGGTCTTAAAGAAGAGGGCATTGGATCCCATAACAGATGATTGTGGGCCACCATGTCATGGGAAATTGAACTCAGGGCCTCTGGAAGAGCAGTTGGTGCTCTTAACCACAGAACCATCTTTCCACAGACCCCCCCCCCTTTTTTTTCTTTTTTATGTATGTATTTATTTAATGTATATGAGTACACCGTAGCTGTCTTCAGACACACCAGAAGAAGGCATTGGATCCCATTACAGATGGCTGTGGGCCACCATGTGGTTGCTGGGAATTGAACTCAGGACCTCTGGAAGAGCAGTCAGTGCTCTTAACACTGAGCCATCTATCCAGCCCTTTTTTTTTTTTTTTCCTTTTTTAAGGCAGGGTCTCATTGTGGTTACCCTTGCTGGCCTTGAACTCACTATGTATACATATTTTTGTTTGTTTGTTTGTTTTTGTTTTTTGAGATAGGGTTTCTCTGTATAGCCCTGGTTGTCCTGGGACTCACTTTGTAGACCAGGCTGGCCTCGAACTCAGAGATCTGCCTGCCTCTGCCTCCCAAGTGCTGGGATTAAAGGCATGCGCCACCATGCCCGGCTTCTATGTATAAATATTAGGCTGGCCTCAAACCCACAGAGATCCCCTTGCCTCTGCCTCCTGAGAGCTGGGATTAAAGGCATTTTATGTTTATGTGTGAGTGCCTGCATGTATGTATGTATTTGTGTGTACCAAATGTATATCTGGTACCCTCAAAGGCTAGAAAAGAACTTTGGATCCCCTGGAACTGGAGTTACAGTCTGCCTATGTAGGAGTTGGTAACCAAACATGGGTCCTCTACAAGAACAGCAAGCGTTGCTAACCACTGAGCCATTCCTCAAGCCCTACATTCTTTTTGTTATTGTTATTGAGACAGATTCTCAGGCAGCCCAGGCTACCCTCACGCTTGCTGTGTACCTGGGGTCGGCGTTGAGCTCCTAATCTTCTTTCCTCCACTCCCCCAGTGCTGGAATTTCAGGTGTGTGTCACCAGGCCTAGTTTCTAAACCTTACTTATTTATCATGGGAAAAAAAAAAAAATCACAAAATGGGCCAGTGAGTTGGTTCAGTGGGAAAAAGTGTTGCCACCTAGTGACCTGAGTTCAAGTCGGAAACTCATATGGTGGGAGGAGAGAAACATTTCCCAGAGCCTTGACCTTTAAAATCATGCATAACGTGTGTATGCCTACACAAACACATACAAACACACACACACACACACACACACACACACACACACACACACACACACAGCTAATAAATAAATATGTAAATATTAAAAAGTCACAAAACAGAAGTAACCATTTTGAGCATATAATTCTGTAGCATCCATCTCTTTTATTTTATTTATTTAATTTTTTGTTTTGTTTTACTTTTTTGGGGAGGGAGGTTTTGTGAGACAGGGTTTCTCTGTGTAGCTCTGGCTGTCCTGGAACTTAGAGATCCCGCTTGCCTCCCCTGAGTGCCAGGAGTAAAGTCGCACCACTGCTGCCCAGACAGTTTATAATATCCTAGCTGACTGCCAGGCATGGTGGCACACGCCTTTAATCCCAGCTCTCGGGAGGCAGAGGCAGGCGGATTTCTGAGTTCGAGGCCGGCCTGGTCTACAAAGTGAGTTCCAAGACAGCCAGGGCTACACAGAGAAACTCTGTCTCGAAAAAACCCCCCCAAAAATCCTAGCTGACGCTGAATTTGTGACTGTCCCCCTGTTTATACCTTCTAAGTGGTGGGTCACAGACTTGTGCCGGCACTGGGCAGCATTCAGGACATTTACAGTATTCTGCAATATTACCTCCAGGTTTCAGAACTTCTTGTGTATGGTACTAGGGGTAGAATTGAGGACCTCAAGCATGTCAGGTAAGCCTACTCTACTGAGCTAGATTGTTAGCCCTCTTTGCATTTTGCACTTTGAGGCAGGGTCTCAGAAAGTTGCTGAGGTTGACCTTGAACTCCTTCTGAAGTCCATGCAGAACTTTTAATCCTCCTGTCTCAGCTTTTTTTTTAAAGACAGTCTCACTATGCAGCTCTGTCTGTCCTGGAATATGAATATATATATATATAATCATATATATATAATATGAATATATATATATAATCAGTCTGGTGGAGTCAAACACACAGAGATCCGCTGGCCTCTGCCTCCCAAGTGCTGGAATTAAAGGAGTGCACTAGTATACTCTGCTCTGTCTCGGCTTTCTAGGTAGCTGGGATAATAGACATGTACCCCCAGTTCCTCCCAATCTCTTGTTTTGTGACAGTGTCTTATGTAAACCAGGAAAGCATAATACTTCCTGCGTAGCTGAGGATGACCTTGAATTTAGGATCTTACTGCCTCCTAAGTGCTGAGTGTAGCACTATGCCTGTTGTATGTGGTGGTAAGACCCAAACCCAGGACTTTATGAAGGCTATGCAGGCATTCCACCAACTAAGCCTTAGCTACAGACCTGTCTCACTTCCAGATCTTTTCATCATCCCCAAGTGAGCCCTCACACTCTTTCCTCAGCCTTTCCTCTCATACCCTGTCTCCAAATGAATACCCTGTTTCAAACCCTGTCTCTAAATTCTAAGAAGTAAGAGGTCAGCCTGTGAATTGGGGTCTTTGACAGTTTTCTTTCCTCTCCTTTCCATAGATTTCTGCCAGCTGTCAGGCATGCATCTGCTGGTGGGTCGATACCTGGAGGCAGGGGCTGCAGGGCTGCGCTGGAGGGCAGCACAGCTCATCGGCACATGCAGTCAGAATGTTGCAGCCATCCAGGAGCAGGTGTTGGGCTTAGGTGCCCTGCGCAAGCTACTTCGGCTGCTTGACCGGGACTCCTGCGACACGGTACGAGTCAAGGCTCTCTTCGCCA
>NC_034608.1:1614896-1619896 GCF_900095145.1 Mus pahari | reverse complement strand
TGCAGATCAAACCCAGGGCTTTGTATATGGTATATTGAAGCACACCCCCAACTCTCTTTACCTTTTTTGTTTTGAGGGCACGGTCTTGTTAAGTTTTCCTAGGTTGGCCTTGAACTCACTGTACAGTCTAAGCAAACCTTGAACTTGTCATCCTCCTGCCTCCATATTCCAAGTAGGTTGAATTATAGCCTATGTCCTGAGGCTCAGCTAAGTCCATCCTTGTAGAGCGCCGAGTGTAGTATTTTTTTAGTGTATTCACAAGGTTGTACACTCCCTCTCAACTTCATAACATTCATCACCTCCAGCTGGACTCTGTAGGCAGCAGTCCCTCCCCGTGTCCCCCTAAGCCCAGCTCTTGCAGGCACTTGTTTAATGTGTCTCAGGACTTGCCTGTGCATGACATTTCTTGTAAACTGAACGGTGTGTGCCTCATATGGACTTTTGCTTCTGGATTCTTTCAACGAGTGCAGTGTTCGTCCTTGTTCTGGCATGCGTCAGTACTTCATTCCTTTTTATGGCTGAATGACATTTCTTCACATTGACACAGCACATTTTGTTTATCTGTTCATCCTCCAACGGGAGTCTGGGTTGTCTCACCCTCTTGGCTGTTCGGCCGCAGTGAGCAGGGGCTGGGAGTCTTGGGGTATGTACCTGGGAGAAGGCTTGCAAGGACATACAGGGCTCCTTAGTCATCTCTGCAAGGTTCATGGTCTCCTTTTCCTTTCTTTGTTTCTTTTTTTTTTTTCAAGACAGGTTTTCTTGGTGTAGCCCTGGCTGTCCTGGAACTACCTAGCACTGAACTTAGAGCGTCTGCTTCTGCTTCCAGGTGTTGGAACTAAGGTGTGCACCACCACTCCTGTCTCCTTTCCATTTTTTTTTTTTTTTTTTTTAAGATTTATNTATTTATTATATGTAAGTACACTGTAGCTGTCTTCAGACACTTCAGAAGAGGGCGTCAGATCTCATTACGGATGGTTGTGAGCCACCATGTGGTTGCTGGGATTTGAACTCAGGACCTTCGGAAGAGCAGTCGGGTGCTCTTACCCGCTGAGCCATCTCACCAGCCCTCCTTTCCATTTTTGAGACAGGATCTCATACAGACCAGGTTGAACTCTCTGTACCACAAGATGACCTTTAACTTCTCGTCTTCCTGCCTGAATCATTCCAGAGCCCTGGGCATATAGGCATGCACCACCATGCATGGTTCATGAGCTGCTGAGAGTTGAACCTAGGGTTTTGTGAATGCCAGGAAAACATCCTGTTACTACCAACTGACATACACCCCCAGTCTGACTGTTCTTTGCTCTAACAGCTACACATTGTGATTGAAATGGGATATGTAAAGCCAGGCCTGGCTGCCTATACTTATATTCTAGGACTCAGGAGGATTGCCATGAATGTGAGGTCCAAGCAGGTTACAAAGCTAGATTTTGGAAAGAAGGAGAGAAGGACAGGGGAGAAAGGCAGAGGCAGAAAAAGAGAAATGCGGTGTGTAGGCGGGGCCTCTAACCCACATCCTTTTTAGTTGCCTTCCCTGCCTCTTGAGCTCTGGTTTCCATGTGCTTGTTCACAGCGGATGGCAGATCTACTGGGGCATAGAGGCTGGCGGGAAAAACAGGGACGGCTCGGGTAGGAGAGGCCTCTAAGCAGGGAGAAAGGATTTGAATCTGAGGCAGGAAGGAGGTCTGGAGCAGGGCAGCCTCTGGGAAGTCACACCCAATTAGGACCATGAAGAGACAGATGCAGGATAACTTAGCCCTAGGGTGGGGAAACGAACTCTGTGCCCGAAATCTGCAACAGCTAGACCTGGAGCTACATGGGAGGGACCTGCAAAGCTTTCGTCTAAGATTTTAAGATTTATTACTTGGATTTTTTTTTTTTAATGTGCATGAGTTTTTTGCCTGCATGTCTATGTGTGCACTACACATATACAGTGTCTCCTTCGGAGGAGGCCAGAAAGGGCATTGTATCTCCTTGAACTTGAGTTACAGGTAGTGAGCTGAATCCAGGTTCTCTCAGTAAGAGCAATAAGTGCTCTTAACTGCTGAGCCATCTTTTCAGACTCTGTTAATTTTTTTAAAGAATCTATTTAAAAATTATTTTTAGTTCTGTGTATATGTGTTTGTTTCTGTGTGTAAGCACATGCACATGCGTGCCCTCAGATGCTAGAAGCATTGGATTCCCTGGGTCTGGAAGTATAGGTGGTTGGAACCACTTGATGTGGGTGCCGGGAACTGAATTTGGGCCTTCTGGAAGTGGCAGGTGCTCTTAACTACCAAGCGTCTCTCCAGCCTCTCCAGTCCCAGTCGCTCTTTAGAAAGACATTAAATAAGGTTGATGTGGTAACTCACCTATAATTCTGGTAAATGGGAGGCTGAGGCAGGAGGGTTTCTGTGAGTTCTAGGACAGCCTGGGGTCTACAGGGAGAATGTGTCTTGAATACCCTGTGCCTCCAATGCAGACATTCTTTTTTTTTTTTTTTTGGTTTTTCGAGACAGGGTTTCTCTGTTTAGCCCTGACTGTCCTGGAACTCACTCTGTAGACCAGGCTGGCCTCGAACTCAGAAATCCACCTGCCTCTGCCTCCCAAGTGCTGGGATCAAAGGCGTGTGCCACCATGCCCGGCTAATGCAGACGTTCTATAGTTGAAAATACAGGGTACTGAGAAGGTTAATACACATCTGTGATTCAACCTTTGGGAGCTGATCTAGAGGATGCCTGGAAACTTGAGGTCGCCTGGCTCAGACACCGAGGCCGATGGATCTCTGAGTTTGAGGTCGACCTGGTCTACCCTGTCTCTAAAACAAACAAGCAAACAAACAAACAAACAAACAACCCACTTTTTTTTTTTTTTTTGAGGTCAGCTTGTGCTGCACTTTGAAGGATCAAGGCTATTGAGAAATAGAGCTCAGTTGGTAGACTGCTTGCCTGGCATACAGGAAGCTCTGGGTTTGATCCCAAGCGCCACATGTAAAGCAGGTGTGGTTGCACATGCCTGTAACTTCATCAGCTTTTGGGAGGTGAAGAGGTGGAGTCAGGAGGATCAGAAGTTCAGGGTCGTCCTTGGGTATATAGTGAGTTCAAAGGTAGCCTGGCCCATATAAGATTTAGGGAGAGAGGAGGCAGAGGGAGGTGTAGAAGGGAGAGGGGAAAAGAAAATGAAGACGCAACAGAAATCTGTAAAAAGTTACATTGTTCAGAGTCAGGCAGGTACAAAGATTATGTAGTGAAAAGCCCCTGTCCCAGACCACCTGGTCCCCTTCTTGTACATGGCACACGTTTCTATAAGTGTGTGTGTGTGTGTGTGTGTGTAAGTGATATACATATGTGCACAGAGCTTCTCTTGCTCTGCTCATTTGTATGTGCCTGGTAACAGACCACCTGGATGGTTCTGCCCAGCTGATCTTGGACCACTTTTGTCCCCTTTCTTCTTTACACAGTAGTGACAGTCATCTTTCACATTCCTGGGGGTCAGGGCTCAAGAGCAGCCTACTTACGTAGTTCTTGATTTTGCCCTTTCTGAGGCCTTGGTCATCAGGCAGTGGACTGTAGTAGTGATGCTGTCTTTGAGCCCACATAGATCCCTGCTGTTGGCTATCTATCTTTTAGGTTGCCTGCTGCTGAAGGAAGCTTTTTGAGGACTGAGGCAAGAAGCCTGAGGTTGCTTGAGTGGCCCCATGGCATGGTGGGTTTTCTAGATGCAGTGGGGGAGCTACAAAACAACACTGCCATGTTACTCTGAAGTAGAGTTTGCACAATCACTTTAGAGTGCACAGTCAAGTGGTGTCTGCCCTTCCATGGGTAGATTTATAGTATGGTGTTATGTGGCTGCTTTCCAGGGCTCTGTGCTAGGAACCGGTAGGGCTTGGTCACGTGGGCTCCTGCTGCTTAAGGCAGGGACTTACTGCATTCCTAGCCCTCTCTTGTGAGGGCACAGACTTGGTTGCCCTGTCACTTCACTTTTGTAAGTGGTTCTTTGTTTGCACAGAGAAAGGGTTTCAGAAAGACTCACAGATGGGTCACTTGGAGTCATGCGTGTGCGGGCCTGGGGTGGGGGAAGGGACAGGGAAGGACAGGGAGACACATGCACCTCCTGGTGACGTGATCCCTGCTTCTGCTGCTGCTTCTCCTCCCACCTCCGCCCCTAGATGGGGTTTCTCAGTGTAACCCTTGCTCTGTAAGCCAGGCTGACCTTGAACTCAGAAATTCTCTTGCCTCTGACTGCAGAGTACTGTGGTCAAAGGTGTGTGCCACCACTGCCTTTGGAGAGGGGGCAGTGAATGCCATTGCCATATACTTGTGGTGGCCAGAGGACAACTGTGGTGCCAGCTCTCTTTTTTTTAACCTGTATGAGGGCCCTAAGGATCTCCAGGTCAGCCTTGCACTTCAGAGACTGCTCTTACCCTCTGAGCCGGCTCACTAGTCTTGCCTCTTCTTGTTCATACAGGGTCCTGTGTACTCCCGGCTGATCTCAGACTTGCTATCCAGCCAAGGCCTCCTGATCCCCTGCCTCCCAAACACCAAGATTACAAGTGTGTGCTACCCTATCTAGTGTGCTTTGGATTTTTACGATGTTTGTTGTTTGTTTGTTTACATGTGCATGGGCATGTGTGCCCCTAGTACAGGCGTGGTTGTCTAAAGGCAACTTGTGAGAGTTGGTTCTCACCTCCCGACGTTGGGTTCCCGGGATTCAGCTCAGGTTATCAGCTTTGATGGCAGGTGCCTGTGCCTTTACCTGCTGAGCCATCTTGGTGGCCCATTGTTTCACTGTAAGCCAGTGTAAGCTGGTATGTAACTTCCGATATAGCCCAGGCAAGCATCAAACTTGCAATGATCTTCATGTTTTGTTTTTAATTATGTGTATAAATGTTTTCCTGTACTTGGGAAAGCAGGTACTATAGTGTACAAAAGATGGTATCAGAGCCCCTGGAGCTGTAGTTACAGGTGGTTGTGAATTGCCTGCGTAGGTTCTGAAAACTGAACTCAGGTCCTCTGGAAGAA
>NC_034608.1:1609039-1614721 GCF_900095145.1 Mus pahari | reverse complement strand
CGCCTGCCTCTGCCTCCCAAGTGCTGGGATTAAAGTCGTGCGCCACCACTCCCGGCTCGGTAAATGCTCGTAACCACTAAGCCATCTTTGTTTGTAAGACACAGTTTCACAAGGCCTAGCCTAGCCTTGAACTGCCCCTGTAGCCAGGGATGACCTTGACATCCGATCCTCCTGCCTGAGGTTCTCTAGCTTCACAGCAAAGCAGAGTGGGAGGTACAGAGGGATTTCCTCTCAGCACTGTCCTGTGCTCACACAGCCTCCCTCCTTATCAGCACCCAGCAGAGAGTTACGTTTGCTCCAACTGATAAGCCACATTGCTGTCTCATCTACAATCTGTACTGTGTACTCTCCTTTGGACAGGCATCTAATGACACGCATCCATCACAATGGAACCATACAGAGGCGCTGCCTAGAACCTCTCCGCCCTGCCTGGATGGCACACCCCTCACCCATAGTTTGACTTTTCCAGAATGCCATTGTCTCAGAGTTTTTATTGCTGTGAAGAAATACTGTGACCATAACCACTCTTATAAAGGAAAGCATTTAATTAGGGCTGGCTTACAGTTCAGAGGTTCATTATCATGGTGAGAAGCAGGTGGCCTGCAGGCAGACGTGGTGCTGGAGAAGTAGCTAAGAGTTCTACATCTGGGTCGGCAGACAGCAGGAAGAAGAGAGAGTGGCACTGGGCCTGGCTCGAGTATTTGAAACCTCAAAGGCCAGCCACAGTTCCTCCAAGAGGACCATACCTTCTAATAGTGCCACTCTCTTTGAGCCTATGGGGGCCATCTTCATTCAAACCTCTGCAGCCATATAGTTGGAACCTAGCACGTGTGGTAGGTTGGTCTCTTACGTAGTAATGTTCACTTAACCTTCCTCTGCCTTGACAGCTCATTGCTTTTCAGCACAGAGTAAGTGGAGCTTTTTAACGGGAGAAGTATGGAGTGCGTTGATGACACTTGGCTGTCAGTTGAGAGCAGTAGCATCCATTCTGCCTTCCCCCTGTTTCAGAGAAGACATGGGGGCTCAGGCAGGGTTCATGGAAGGTGGGGGTGAGTGAGGGCTGTGGTGATGACCTAGATGAGAATGAAGGCTGAGGTAAGTAAGCAAAGGTCCTTGTGGAATGGCGACTGGTGCCCTTCAGGGACACTGGTGATGACCAGAGTCTTTTCAGTTGTCAGAGTTGTTGGGGTCAGGGCTCTTGTCCTCAAGTAGCTGTGCCTGTGGTCCCTCCCACAGCACAGGCTGGCCTGTCCCTAACTGCAGACCATGTCCAGGTGGACAAGCCCTAGGGTCAAGGACCATCCTTCGCCTGGTTATGCTTTGGAGGTAGAGCCTCCGGGCAGTGTTTGCCAGTTGAATTTGTGCTGCCTCGTGTCTCCTACCTATGGACTATTTTGTTATTTGTTTATCTTATCTAGTTTTATTTTGAGGTAGTTTTTGAAATAGGGTCTCAGGTAGCCATGGCTGGCCACAGACTCACTGAAGATGATCTTGAATTCTGAGTTCTGGGATTACAGACATGTGTTACCATGACCTGCTATTATTGTTTTCCTTTTTATCTTTTATTTTATTTATTTATTTTTGAGACAGGGTTTCTCTGTGTAACAGCCTTGGCTATTCTGGAACTCACTGTGTAGATCAGACTGTCCTCAAACTCAGAGATCTGTTTGCCCCTGCCTCCCTCCGGAGTGCTGGGATTAAAGGATGTGCTGCTGCAGCTGCTGCCCCCACCATCACCTCTAGGACTCTTCAGCTTTTTGAGACAGAGTCTCACTACATAGGCTTGGCTGGTTTGGTACTTGCTGTGGATTTGGACTGACTGAAGTCTTCTCATTTCCAAACACTGAGATGGCAGGTGCACACCACTACAATCAGTTTTCTATTAAAAACAGTTGAGCAGTGCCAGCACACGCCTTTAATCCCAGCACTTGGGAGGCAGAGGCAGGCGGATTTCTGAGTTCGAGGCCAGCCTGGTCTACAGAGTGAGTTTCAGGACAGCCAGGGCTACACAGAGAAACCCTGTGTCAAAAAACCAAAAAAAAAAAAAAAAAAAAAAAAGAGGTGGCCATTAGCTGCCATGTGGGTGCTGGGAGCCAAACCTGGGTCTCTGCAAGAGCAGCTAGTGCTCTTAACTGCTGAATCAGCCCCAAGTGTTTTTGTTTGTTTGTTTGTTTAAAATGATGTTTTATTAAGTTCAGGCATGGTAACCCATGCTTGTAACCCAGCATTTAGAGGATTGGTGAAGGAGAAACCTGAGGTTAAGGCCTGAGCAACACACAGCAGTAAATCACGGTCTTGAGAAAGAAAGCAAAGAAGCTAAAGAGATGGTTCAGCAGGTTTTTTTTTTTTNTTTTTTTTTTTTAAAGAAAGAAGCATCCTTCTTTTGCAGAGGATGAACAGCATTCCTGGCATCCACATCAGGCAATTGTCACTGCCTATGACCCCAGCTCCAGAGCACATAGTGGGTACTGACCGATTTTTAAACTTTTTAAAGATTTTTATTAATTTATTATCATAAATAAGTACACTGCAGCTGTCTTCAGATGCACCAGAAGAGGGTGTCAGATCTCATTACGGGTGGTTGTGAGTCACCATGTGGTTGCTGGGATTTGAACTCAGGACCTTTGGAAGAACAGTCGGTGCTCTTACCCGCTGAGCCATCTCTCCAGCCCCTCTCGATTTTTAAACTTTTTAAATTTATTTTTTGAGTGTATGGGTATTTTATGCGGATGTGTGCCTGTACAACTAACTTGTATGCCTGGTTGCCTGACTCTTTAGAAGGAGAAGTGCATTGGATCCCTTGGGGCTGGAGTTACTGGTGATTGTGAGCCACCACATGAGTTCTGGGAAATGAAACTGAGTCTTCTGGGAGAGCAGCCCCAGAGTTAAGAGCTTAACCACTGAGCCATCCCTCTTGCCTCTGCATATGGACTATTAATGATCCTTTATGTCTTTATGTCATACTAAGTCTCAGAAGTCCGTGGTAGGCATTTTACACTCAGCACATCTCAGTTTAGGTGTTGAATTTCCAAAGGTTGGTGTATAGTTTTACTAAAACAACAGAGTTGTGTTTAGAGGACAAGTGTACTGCCTTTCCAGTTGTTGATTTTATATTTCAATGAACTTGAAGGGGGACAGACAGCCCAGCTCCTTAGTCACACTTGGCACATGTGAGGTACCTAGTGGCCTTGAACTTGCAGTGGCTTCTGAGCAGTGAAGGCTTGGAGCTTGTTCCAGAGCTGGCCTTCCTGCAGATGTATCCCTGGTTGGCTGTTTCCATGCTTGGAGGGTGCTCAGAATCCTTGTTGCCTTCGGAAGAAAGATCATACATGCTCTGAAGCCTGGCTGTCATGTCTGTTAAATGGGAATTTAAGCCATGGGTGGTGGTACATTCCTATAGTCCCTGCAGTTTGAAGGTGGAAGCAGTAAGGCTAAGAAGAGCTCAGGTCATCTTTGGTTGTGTGAGTGAGTTGGAGGCCAGACTGAGACATATGAATCCTCATCTTAAATAAGGTCTGGGGAAATAATTCAGTTGGTAAAATGCTTGCAAACATGAGAACCTGGGTTCAGATGCCCAGTACCGGTGTAACAAGCCAAGCATGGAGACTTGGGGCTATAATCCCAGAGCTGGGGAGGCAGAGATTTGGTAGTCCTTGGAACTCCTGGTACTTCAGCCTGCTGTAATCAGGGAAGGTACAGGTTCAGTGAGAAACCCTGTCTCAATAAACAAGGTGGGCAGTGATTCTGGACAAGACTGGACATGACCTCTGGGTTCCATGTGCATGATACACATGTATCATATACACAAACAGGAAAAGACCAAACTAAGTCAACGACTGAGTGAATGAGCAAATAGATCAAATGGGAACCCAAGAACACCTACCTATTGGGTATATGTGAAAAGTAAATGGTAATAATGCACAAAAATGTGGTGTTGTCTCTACAGAGGCAATTTTGGAAATTTGGCTTCTCTAAAAACCACAAAAATATCTAGTGCTGGGGGATTGAAAGGATGAAAGAAAAGGGATGGAGAAGGATGGAACAAAGAACAACCCACAGAGTTACATGCCTCTAAGATAGAATATTGCTCTATTGTAGGAAGAAATGAAGTAGTTACAGAATTTATAACACAGATGGACCTCGAAAACATTTAGTTGAGTGACTAAAACTAGATACAAAAGGTTCCGTGTTGTGTGAGTCCATTTATAGGAGGTATCCAAGATAGGCAAATCAATAGGGAAAGAAACTAGACCTGTGGTGGCAGAGGCAGGAGGGAAAATGAGAATGGGAATGTCATCTACTGGGTACCAGCACGATGTAAATGTTCTGGAGTTAGTGAGAGCCATGGTTGCATAGCTTGTGAACATGCTAAAAACTACTGAGTTACATGTATTAAGAGGGTGAAATATGGGTTATGATGATGAACTATATGATGGTGATGGTGGTGGTGGTGATGCTGATGATGGTGCTGACAGTGGGATGGTGACAATAGTACTGATGGTTGAAGGGATGGTGGCGGTGATTGTGATGACAGTGATTGTCGTGCTGGTAGATGGAAGTAGTGACAACGTAGTAATGATAATGCTGGTTGTGACGCTAATAGTGATATGGTGGTGAGGGTGTTGTTCATGGCTGTAGTAACGGTGATAGTAGAGGGGATGATGGCTGTTAATGGAAATGGTGGTGGTGGTCAGGGTGATAATGGTGATATTGATGGGTTTGGTAATGGTATTGATGGGTGCTACTGATGGTGACGGTAGTGCTAGAAATGATGCTGATTGTGATGGCAACAATGATAATAGTGAATGGGTGGTGTTAGTTGTAGTAACTGAGATGGTGGTGAGAGGGGTATGGTGCTGATGGTCACAACGCCAGTGGTGTTGGTGCCTATGGTGATGATGATGAAGGCCATAGTGACTGGGACCTCAGAGCTCTGCTTCTCCCTCCAGGTCTCGTCCGAGAGCAGGAGGCTGGGTTGCTGCAGTTCCTCCGCCTGGATGGGTTCTCAGTGCTGATGCGGGCCATGCAGCAGCAAGTGCAGAAGCTCAAGGTCAAGTCAGCGTTCCTGCTGCAGAACTTGCTGGTGGGCCACCCTGAGCACAAAGGTGAGCTGGCCGTTGTGACGGGGAAGCAGATGCCCTGAGCAAGGCATCTGGGGCACATGGGAGTGGTGTGGGGGTCCTTCCTGACTCCCACAGCTCTTCTCCCAGGAACCCTGTGCTCCATGGGGATGGTCCAGCAGCTGGTGGCCCTTGTGAGGACAGAACACAGCCCTTTTCATGAGCATGTGCTTGGAGCCCTGTGCAGGTAGGTGTGCTGGGGTCCTAGGAGGAGGGGGCCTTGTATGGGTTCCCACAGAAAGAGCAGCTCAGGCACTAGCCTACTCCTACACTGGGACCCTGCACTGGAACTATCCCTGTGGGAGACCAAAAGATTGTAGGCCAGAGAGGTGCAAGGACCACACAGTGCATCTCTTCACAGTTCTTGGGAGGGAGAAGCCCTTCTTACAGTTCACAGGCTCAACAAATTAGTGTTCCTAGGTTTTTTAACCGAAGTCCACATGCTCCCCAGAATGCTGCCCGATACAGAATTGTAAACTTACTTAAAGCATTGTAAGATTTCATTCATATTCATATATATATATATATATATATATATATATATATATATATATATATATAT
>NC_034608.1:1585354-1608479 GCF_900095145.1 Mus pahari | reverse complement strand
TGTAGCCCTGGCTGTCCTGGAACTCACTTTGTAGATCAGGCTGGCCTCAAACTCAGAAATCCGCCTGCCTCTGCCTCCCAAGTGCTGGGATTAAAGACGTGCACCACCACTCCCAGCTTCAACCAAGATTTCTTAAAATAACCCAATCATACCATTCTCTAGCATGATCTTTGTAGATGACAACTGACAACAGTGTGTCACAGTGTCAAAAGTTGGACACACCTGGACCATGGCAGAGCCTGCACTGACTTTATTGCAGGCACCATACAGACCTTATATTCACTGCTGGGATGGGAAGCAGTTTTATAGATGGGGAGCCAAAGACTCACTGTAGGGCCTTGGCTTCCATAGAAGCAGTGGTGAGGGGCTAGGTGCTGGGCTGTGGTCTTTGTTACAGATGAGATCCTAAGGTCTGCTCCTGTGTCCTCTCATAGCCTTGTGACAGACTTCCCTCAGGGTGTTCGTGAATGCCGGGAGCCTGAGCTGGGCCTGGAGGAGCTGCTCCGTCACCGCTGCCAGCTGCTGCAGCAGCATGAGGAGTACCAGGTAGGTGGGTGGGGTTGGGCCCTGTGCCTAGGGACTCAGTCTGCCTCTGCCTCTCTTCTTTCCCTGTTGTGTTTTCTCCTGCTGTCTAACACTGTGACCCACATGCTGTGCCAGTGGGGAAGGGAGAATTAAACTGATGAGGTGTTGTGTACCACAAAGTAATAAACATCCTTAGAAATTCAGGTAACAATGGGTAACTCAATAGATAAGTAATAAATGATCACAGTTAATTTAGTATTCATACTAATTTCATGGATCTAGGTGATTATTTTAAATCTTTTTCTTAATTAAAACAATGTATATATATGTCTTTGTTTGTATGTGCATGTGTGGGGTGGGTGGGTGTGCTAGTGAAAGGCATTGGAACCTCTGGAGCTGAAGTTACAGGTAATTGTGAACTGCCTGGTGTGGGTGATGGGAGCTGAGTCAAGGTTCCCAACAAGAACAATCACCAAGCTATCTCTCCAGGCTCTATTATCTGCTTTTTTATATTTGTAAGGGTGTGTGTGGTGTGTGGTGTGTGTTTGTGTGTGGGAGCGTTCATGGTATAAGTACCACATGCTTGTGTGGAGGTCACAGGCCAGTCAAAGTCAGGCCATCAGGTTTGGCAGAAGGCACTGTTACCTGCTGAGCCATCTTGCCAGCTCTGCTCATCGATTTTGTGAAGCACCCTCTGCCTCAACGCTGGGGGATTTAGCAAAGTTAGGCATAGCAAATGTGCATCAGCGAGGCCCTGTCTGTTTCATCTGTGTCTCTGTGGACTCATCTGATGCTTACAGAGGGACAGCAGTAACTAGGAGAGAGGCAGGACACCTGCTAGCAGCTGTCTATCCTGACCTTATCCCAGGAACCTGTGACCCCCTAGAGCACTGGACGCTGCAGACCAGCCTGGCCTACCTGCTGCATTTGTATTTATCTCCCAGGAGACCCTGAGCAGAATTATTCCAAGTCCACCCTTGCCCCATCCTTAGAGGTGTCCACCATTTACAGGCAAACAAACCAAGCCTTATATTTTAAAAAAAAATTCTCAAAAATAAAGACAGGGTAGCAAGGAGGCAAAGGCAGGCAGATGTCTGTTGTGTGTAGCATTGCAGGCCTGGTGCTGGGGTTAAAGCTGGGCACCCCTGTGGCCAGCAGGACGGTTTTATCTTGACTCACTCCTGTTGACAATTTCTTTTCTTCCATCACAGCTCTACTGTGTGGAGTGGGGATGGCTTTTTTGACCTCATTGATTTAACTACCTCTTATTGTTTTAGCTCCACTTTCACTGTGTTAGCTTAAAGTGGCCTCAAACTTGAAATCCTGATGTAGTTGTCTGTTGTAGGAAGTATATGTTGTCTCCAGTCTCTCACTACTCCAGATACGGACAAGTGTTTGAGGCAGGGGACATGGGTCAGTTGGCAAAGTGCTTGCTGTGCAAGCAGAGGAAGCTGAGCTCACAGTTCAGGAGGCAGGGACAGGGGAGCCCTTGGGGCTCATGTGTAGCCAGTCCAGTAGAGTCAGTGAATTCCATGTTCAGTGAGAAAGTGTGACTTGGAAAATGAGATGGAGGCTAGCACACAGCTTCAATCCTAGCACTGGGGAAGAAGCAGGTGGAGCTCTGTAAGTTTGAGGCCAGCTTAGTCTACAGAGTGAGTTCCAAGACAGCCCAGGCTACATTGTGAGAAAAGGGAAAGAGATGGAAAACAGCTGAGGAAGATACTTGTTAACCTCTGGTGTCCACACCCATGTGCACACGGATGCACTCATACCCAAACACATATGTGTGACACACACACACACACACACATTCGGTGGATAGCTTCTGGGGCCCTCTAGTCTTCACACACACACACACACACACACACTGCACACATACCCTTCTCCATACCCATAAAAATGGAACTTAAAAAAAATCTAATTACTGTTGGGGGGCACATGCGTGCCATGGTGCACAGGTGGAGGTGACAGGAAAATTTGTAGGAGTCAGTTCTTCCCCTCCATAAATGGGATCTGGGGATTGAACTTAGGGGGCTGATGTGAAGACTGATCAGTCTGGGAGGCCTCAAGACTTATCTCTAGAGCTCAGAAACCCATGAGCAGGGCAAGTGATCATTGCGGTGGTCATTGGGAAAGCCCAGGCTCCGGAGTGGGAAGGTGGTAGGTAGTTCAGAAATACAGGGGAGGGTCTGGCTGCTGAATGTATGGGAGGCAGGTCTGCCCCTGAGCTCAGGACTGCTCTCTTCCTGATCCAGGAGGAGCTGGGGGTCTGGCTGCTGAATGTGTAGGAGGCAGGTCTGCCCCTGAGCTCAAGACTCCTCTCTCCCTGATCCAGGAGGAGCTGGAGTTCTGTGAAAAGCTGTTACAGACCTGTTTCTCCAGCCCCACGGATGACAGCATGGATCGGTGAGACCAGGTGGCTCCTTGCACTCTCTCCGTGGGAACCCCAGGCCTCCTGCCTCCCTCCTTTCCAGGCACTCTCTCCTAAGGAATTGCCAGGCCTTGATTGGGCCTGGGCCTGGGCCTGCCAGCCCATCTCTGGGCAGCCCCCTGGAGGGGTTGCTGAGAAAGGTGCTGGCCCTTGGATCCCCTCCCTTGCTTTCTGTCATCCTTTCTTCTCATGTCCACACTGCTCTTCAAATAAAAACATTTCTCCTGCTCCCCTATGCTGTCCTGCATTGTTTCTTGGAAGGTTCTTATGGAAGGCCGGAGGGACTGAGCATTTGGGAAGATGGTCACTAAAGAAATAATAAAAGTGTTGCTCTTATCCTCAGAGCTGTTGTCTTTTCCTGCTTTGTTGTGCTGGGACCATCTGTTCTTTAAAACACACACACACACACACACACAATTTTTAAAAACATATTTGAGTGTATAAAGGAGGGGCATGGTCTGTGAATAGAGGTCAGAGGACAATGTGGGGCTTTGATTCTCACTTTCTCCCATGTGGGTATTGGGAATCGAATTTTAAGTTGAGTCAGGTCAACCACCAGCAACCACCTTTGCCCATGAAGCCAGCTCGACATCCTTGAAGTTTTGTGTGAAAGTTAATCTTCATTGCCAAGTTGGCTGGATTTAGAATCACCATAGAAACACATCTCCAGTGTGTGTATGAGACTGTTTCCAGAAAGGTCTAACTGGGGAGAGAAGACCGACCCTGGAATGTGAACTAAAAGGAGACATAGGGAGCAGAGCTAGTGTTCACTTTATAATATGAAGGTGGTCTGTTACACAGAACTCGCTAGTTGATACAAGATCGAACAAAAAAGCAGCACAGCCCCGGAGAGACAAGACGGGGGTTGGGGGAATACTGACGTTAATCCGTGAGAGCAAGTCCATTAAAGCCATTTGAGATTCAAGAGGTGGAGAAAAATAACTAGATCCCTTGAAAGTCAAGATAATGACTGAAGTAAAACGTCCCGGAAATATAAAGTCCTAATCTGCTGTTTTAAAAAAGGAAAACTAAAGTTTCTTACATGCATTTATTTAGTCCTTATTTATTTAGTCCTTACAGCTGACCTCTAAAATGGGCACGAAGCAGCAGGGGATGAAAGTTGGGGTAAAACGAGGCTCAGCGCTAGAAAAGGCCGTTTAGTGACTGAATCCCGGCGTAAGGGCTTCTGGTTGTTACAAGAGGAGGCTTTGTGCGGCAACTGGCAACAGTAGACGCCGCTTGGGCAAATGCCTGAGTAGGAGGTCAGCCAGAAAACCTCGGCAGAGGCGTCCCGGACGAACCCGGCTGAACAAAAGCAACCAGCTTCGCGGGAGGACGAAAAGTGGGAATGGCTCTCTTAGGCGTTGACTCGAGTCAAAGAAATATGGTTGGAGGAGTCGGAATAACAATCGGATTTCCGAAGGTAGCTTTCAGAGCGAAAGATCCTAGAACCGAAGAGTCAGCGGGTTTTGGAACGTAGTCACAGAAAACGGGGTTCTGGATGCAGCAGCGCCTGCGCAGCGGGCCCTCTAGGTTTATTCAGGGAGAGAACCTTGGCAACCGCGGGCACGGACAGCCGCGGAGTTCCGGAGTGGGCGGGTTCTGGGTCCCAGCGCTCACTGCGCACGCGCCTGGCCTGGCCGGACTAGCGGCCTCTCGCGCACCTGCGCACGGAGAGCGACCACGGGAGGGCGGAGCCTGTCTTCTTGCGTCCTCCCGCGCTCGGGGCATTGTGGGACAGTGGCGGAGGTAGCCGTGCGTCGGAGGCCTTAAGGTGGACGGCCGGGCCGGGGAGAGCCAGCCGCTTCGGGTGACAGTGAAGCCGAGGGGACGGGCGTCGGCTCTCGGTGCAATTCTGCACCCGTTGGGCTGCGGAGGCTTCTTTTGCCTGTCCCGCGGGTGCCGGCGGGGCTGTGCGTGTAACCCGCGGCGACTTCCCCCCCGTCGCCCCAGCTTCGGAGGCGCCTGCGCGGGCCTCGCGTCGGCCACGGAGCTCTGCGGTGGAACGAGCGCGCCTACTTTTTCGCGACGCCCCGAACTCGTCGACGCTCGGTGGTGAGGCAGGGGATTCCCTGTGACTGGAGGGCGCTTGCGCGGGTTCGCGAGCTCCGGCCCGGGCGCCTGCGCGAGCCCACCGGCGCCGCCCCCGCCCCTCTTAGCCGGCCCCTCGACAGGGCCGGAGCCGCCGGCGGCGGGGCGGCGGGGGCGCCCCGATGAGCCCCGAGTGCGAGGAGCCGCCGCCCCCCCGCGCAGGTGAGCTCCGCAGCTGCCTTCCCGGGCGTGCGCCTTCTAATCCCGAGTTTTTTCCCTCAAATCCCCCTGAGCGCCCCTGAGTCTCTTAGTACCCTCCCTTTCACTCCCCAAGTCTTTTAACCACTTGTCAGTGTCGTCAAGTCTATTTCCTGTCGCCGGGCCAGTGTCTACCTCGTCTATTGGGGACCCTCTCTAAGTCTCTGAGGCTCTGCTTTCTTACCCTCTTCTCCCCGCAGCCCCCAGCCCCCATCTCTCCCCACTGGGATCTACATCACCTCCACCTGTCATTCTGACTCAGCTCTCTTGGGACTCGGGCCCACTCCCCTGTCGTCGTCTTCCTCCTCTAGGGTGCCTTTCTCTTTCCTTCCTCTTGCCTGCTCTTTTGTGCTCCCCTCTGTGTCTACCCTTTTCACTCTCACCAGCCTTCGTGGACTCTTGACCACCTTTCTGATTCTCACCCTCTGCTCAGGAAGGCAAGGTTAGACAGGTTTTTTTCCTTCGCCTTGGCTGTGGCTGTCCTGTCCCTTTTTGTCCCTAGCTTCCTGTGGTGAGGAGGCACTTTGGAGCCACTGTTTGGTGTGCTGCTGGGCATACTGTGAGATGAGGCCCGTTGAGGGCAGGGCCTGGTGGCCGGGTCCCGCAGGGAGTGGTCAGTGGAAGTCCCTGGTACTTTTATCTACTCAGGGAGCCAAAGGCAAAGCTGGACAGTCACAATTAACTGTGTGTTGTGATGGTGGTAACCCAGGGTGCTGTGGCAGCAGGCCGCAGAGTGGGAGAGACTGGTGAGACCGGCCGGATGGGTGGCTTTTCTGTCGAGGAAGGCTGAGTGGGAGTTAACAGATGGAGAGTGGGAAGAAGAGCTTTCCAGGTGGAAAAAACAGCACGTGCAAATACGTGAAGGTGGGGACACTGACGGAGCCAGGATGAAGTGGGGTGAAGTGCTAAGAGGGCAAGGGTGGAATGGCTTGGCTGCAGCTGTTGTCCAGGGACTTAAGTGACCTGGATGGTGGTCCTTTCCCCCTCCCTTCTGTGGTGGTACTAGGGCTCAACTCCGAGTTTTCCTGCCGCCCAGCAAGCATTCTACCACTGACCGAGCTACACACAGCCTAAGCCTCTCCTGTTGCTTTTAAACTATGAGACAGTATCTTGCAATGTTTTTTAGGCTTGCTTTGAACTCTGCAGAGCTGGTGGGATATTGACTCACAATCGTCTTATCTCAGTTTTCTAAGTACCTGGGATTACACGTTTATGTTGCCAGGCCAAGGTAGTTACGGTCTTGATCACTCCTTATATACAGAGGCAATTGTACTGAGGATGTATTACCATTAACACCTACCTGGAGAGGCAAGATGTTTCTGGAAAGGAAGCTGCACTGTGTGTCAAATACTGGGTTGAGAGTTGTAAAACTGCCACAGAGTTGCTTCCATCTTAAAGGAGAAGTTCTGTCAGAACCAAGGCCAGTGTTGCAGGGACTGGATTGCTTGAACAACACAGTCTGAGTCATTTCTATATGCATTCTGCACACCTAATGTGGACAGTTCACACGAGAGCATTTGCTGCGCTGCCACATACACTTGGAGTTAGTTACCTTGTGCTCTTTAAGATGTTTCTCCTGTGGGTTTTTTGTTATCTATTTTTCTGGTAACCTTTGCCTAGTGCAAACCATTTTGCCCAAATTTAGTGACTCTACTCTAATTTTAGGGTTGGTATAATGAGGAATTACCTAGAATAAGAGTTTTTGTGAGTTAGACCTAGTGCTGACGCTTGCCTTTCCAAGTGGTGAGTCCTTGAAAAGTTAGGCAAGTGTTCAGTACCTGTTTCTCCTCTGTAAGTGGTGGACTAATAGGAGGGCAGTGTGGTAAAGTGGTTCAGGATATTGAGTGCAGTGTTTGTAGATGCCTATCAGAATGCAAGGCACACAGCAAGTATATCGAATCAGTATCTCTTAGGATTATCATCTGATTTTTGATAATATATCCCAGTAGTTCTCATTGGGTATGATAATGTCCTTTAGGAGAAATTTGTCAATGTTTGGAGACCCTATGGTTGTCAAAACTGTAGGAGGTAGGAGAAAGTATGCTTCCCACATTTATTGTATGTATATCCCACCAGGGATGCTATTGATTGTCTTGTAATTCACAGAGCAGCCACTCACCACAAATAGCTATGTAGTCTCAACTTGTGCTGATGCCAGTCGGGAAGATCGGAGGGAGGCACTGCTACTCTGCTCTTGTGCTTGAGTACCTTATATGCTTTGAGCTTCTATGTGGTGTAGGAGCTGTTGTGTTTTTTCCTTTACATTCATCCTCTTTGGTTGTTTGCTTTTGTTGGGTCATGTGGCATCTTTTTTTTTTTCCACTGAAGGGAAACAGTCTCGTCTCCCCCCTTCCCCGCCCCCTTTTCTACTTTGGGATCTCTGGCCAAGTGACCTTCAGAGATCACTTTCTCTTCTCCGGCTTCCGTTTCCATTAACCCAACAGGTACTTTTACTTTTATTTTGAACCAGAGTCTCATCTGTTTCAAACCATCTGGCCTCAAACTCACTTTGTAGCCAAGGATGACTTTAACTTCTGATTCTCCTGCCTCTACTTCGAGAGTGTTAGGATGGCAGTGGTGGTGCACTGTTGGGATTTGAACTAAGGAGTTTTGTGCATTCCAGACAAACACCCTGACAAATGAACTACATCCCAAGCCCCCCAAAACACTTGGTTTTGGATCTGGCAGTATGCTAGCTCTTAGGTGGCATCTCTAGAAAGTTGCAGATGCCTGGACAGGCCTACCTTCTCCTCACAGCTGAGGCTCATATGCTCTCATAGAGTGACCAATGGGAGGCACTGGAAGGAGGCTCGCCAGAGAAGGCTTCTGGGAGGAAGTGGTGTCAGAGTAGAGGTCTGACAGGCTCAGGAGGAGGTAGTCAGACTCAGAGCTTGAGGGCAGGCAGAAGGCGCAGCCCCCATCCTGAGCGCAGTCAGTTGAGGTTCAGCTGTTGAATTCTGCCATTAAACTTGGTGCAAAAGACAGGAAAGAGGTCTAGCTGCTGTGGTAAGAGTTACTGCCCAGTACTGGCTTATGGGAGCACATCCATGCCAGACCATGGTTTTCCCTCTGCACATCAGTTTTATGAATTCTCCAGGAAGGGCTGCATTACGGAGATTTCTCAGATGAGGACTCTGAGGCTTAATGCAATTAGGTCTTTGGTTTTTATCTTGGAGAGATAAAATTCCAACCCTGCTCAGGAACAGTGGTATATGCCTATAATAAATAGGCAGAAGGGATACTTGAGCTCTGGAGTTTGAGGCTGTCTGGACACACATAGAGACTTAAACTTAGGTCTTTGGACATTTAGTTTAGTTTAGTCTTAAGATAGGGTCTTGCTTTATAGCCCCGACTAGATCGACTTTCCAAGTTCTGGCCCATTAATCCAGGTTTCCTTTATGTTCTTCTAGGGGCTATTTCACATCTGTTCAGTAAGCTATTCCTTTTACCTTTTAAACTTGTAGCCACTCCAGGAGATGAGTACTGAGTATAAACCTTCATGTTTTCACCCCAGTTCATGGCCAAGTGTCCTTAGGCTGTTTTCTGATTATTCCTCCTTTAGGGTTGGGCCATTTTCTATTTCCCTTAGAATGGTGCTAGGATCTGAGGGGTTGGCTATCCCCGCAAACCTCCACGCCCCCCCCCCCCCCTTTGTTATCTCACTCAGGCCTTTCCTAAGCCATGGGAAAGTCCCAGCTCATTTTTCCATGTGACCAGGTCCTTCTAGCAGTGGTTCCTTCTCCAAATGGTTGTCCCCCTGTGCTTGCTTTGCCAAGGTGGTAGTGTGCTCTGAAGGCCACATGCGTGTCCTGCTCAAGATGGTTAGGTTGCTGTTACTGTCTCTTCACCCCTGGTATTAAGTGTCCCAAACCCCTTTTCCAGATTTGGCCAGGAGTTGGGCTGTGGCATTAAAAAACAGAGGCATGATCCACCCAACCTTTTAAGGAGCTAGCATGCCTGCTGCTGGTCTGTCTCCTCTCCTTCCTAGAGCGGGCAGCCAGCCTGAGGGCTGTCCTGATGCTAGAGCGTTTGAGTGGTCAGATCTTGGAGCTCTCTCACCCTCCAAAGGCCTCCCATTTCTAGGTCAGAGGGTGGTTAGGGCAAGTATGGAAGGATTGGCAGTTAAAGAACCTGTCCATGGGTTTCCTAGTAGGCAGAGTGTTTGGAGTTACAGCTGGGGCTGTAGCAACAGTGGGGAAAGAATGGGGACCACAGTGAAGTCCTATCTGGGCCAAGGAAGGAGACAGTATAGAGACTGGCAGGTTCCTGAGAGGAACAGCTGGTGTCAGATCTTGAACAACACAGCAAAACAAGAAGCCAGAGCTACTGGTGTTAAAGCTGGCAGGAGAGGTAGAGCAACTTTCGTTTCTAATGGCTTCCTTTCTCATTTATAATTTCCCTTCCTTCCGTTAGCAGCCAGTCTTGGTTTTCAAACCGTCTCAAAACCAGTGGTTATCACTTCCGTTTTCTTGAAGCTGCTGAAAGCTATACAGGGTGGGGGTGGCGGGGTGTATAGTGCTAAGTATCTGAATGATCTGAGGAAAGTGCTTAAGTCACTTGAGCAAATGCTGAGAGTTCCTGCTTTTCTGTTTTTGGTGCTGCCACTCTTAGTGTAATGACTGTCTCCTGCTCCTGCTCGAAAGTGTCTGAGCGTGGTCTCAAGACAGCCTGTACAAGGAGTTTTGCCCACTACATCAGTACCTGCCTTTGGTCAGCATTCCTCCTGGTTTTCTGGACTCAAGTAGAGGCTATCACACATCATATGAACCTCCTTAGCTCAAGACTTGTTCCAGTGGCCTCCAGCTAGGTTCTCTGGAAGCCAGTTTGGGGAGAGAAGCCCACATACTCACTGAGCCAGGCGGTAAGGTTGGAGTAGAGGTGGAGGGTCTTAGGAGACTGTGGCCTGTGCCTTCTAACCAGGTGTCTCAGAAGGAAGTGGATGGGCCTCAGCAGTGAGGTTGTCAGAAGACCAGGGCATGTCACATGGGTTCTGATTCTGTCTCTTGGTACTTGTGTGTTTCTCTTCCTTTGGACCCTTTTTTATTTTTTTGGTTTTTTTCGAGACAGGGTTTCTCTGTATAGCTCTGGCTGTCCTGGAACTCACTTGGTAGACCAGGCTGGCCTCGAACTCAGAAATCCGCCTGCCTCTGCCTCCCGAGTGCTGGGATTAAAGGCGTGCACCACCAGGCCCGGCTTTGGACCCTTTTTTAAAAAGGATCCAAATGGAACTGTCAAATGGAACTGACAATTTTTTTTTCCCTGTCTTGCTGTAAAGACAAAATACTGAAAGGCTAGGACCTGGGATTGTCCACAGATGATGGCTTGCTCTTGCCCCTAACCTGTCTCTCACTGTGGAAGGAGGCTTTTTTTTTTTTTCTTCTCCAAACAGCCCCACTTTATCACATTTATTTAGTGGTGTGGTGGTGGTGATGGTGTGTGTGTGTACGTGTGTGTACTTGTAAGAGTCAGTTCTCTCCTTCCACATCTGGGTCTCCAGGGCTTGAATCCCAGTTGTCAGGCTTTGCAGCAAAGTGCCTTTTCCTGCTTAGCTGTCTCACCACCCTAAGCCCCACTGTATTGAAATGGGAAGTGTGTCACTAGCACATACTACTGAAACTGTCCACCTGCCTCAGCATGGTGTCCTGCTGGCAACATTGAAAAGGCCTTTGTAACTGCAGTGAGACTCTCCCTGCCATGCTTCCAGGTCGGGTGTCTTCTTGAGTCCACCTGGTCCTCTAGCATCTGGGCTTCCCTATCAACTCTCAAACTGCATATATGGCCACTGTGCTTTCTCAGTTCTTCCAGCCTGTTGGCTGGTCTTTTTCTCCAACCACACCTGGCTCAGGAGTTGACCTTCAGCTGTAAGATAGGCAGCCCGTAGTGAGGGTTGTGTTGCAGGCCTATGTGGGCGCAGAGTGCTCTTGTGGAAGGCCTCTGCCTCATGCCCAGAGTGTAGCTAGGACTATTTGCAGGATGTAGACAGCCACAATGGCACGTTTCAGTGCGACTATGCATTGTTAACGCACCTCAAATCACCCCGCCTCTGCCATCTTCTCACCATGCAGACTTGACAGGGTGGGCTTTCTTATCTAAGAATGTTGGTAATGAGGGATGGGGAAAGGGGAAGGAATCTGCTTAAGTTCTCAGAGTAGAGTTAACTTCTTTCAGGCCAGCAGGCAGTATCCTGGTCCTGGCAGGTTTTGTTTCTTCATTAACGGTTTTGCTGATATTTATTTGTCATCCAGTTTATCCATTTAATGAACACAAGTCAGTGGATCTGAGTGCATCCACAACTTTGTGAAGCATCACCACAGTCAATTTTTTTTTTTTTAAAGATTTTATTTATTTATTATATGTAAGTACACTGTAGCTGTCTTCAGACACTCCAGAAGAGGGCGTCAGATCTTGTTACGGATGGTTATGAGCCACCATGTGGTTGCTGGGATTTGAACTCAGGACCTTTGGAAGAGCAGTCAGGTGCTCTTACCCACTGAGCCATCTCACCAGCCCACCACAGTCAATTTTATTTCATATTATTTTCTTTTCTCTCACAGATTTTGGACTTTATTTGAGACGGGGTCTTAGGTAACGGGGGTTAGTGTTGAACTCAATGTGTAGTCAAAATTGACTTTAAACATCTAGCTCCCTCTGCCTCAACCTCTCAAGTGCCCTGATTATAGGTGGTGTCCTGGCTTAGTTTTAAAACAACAGCAACAACAACATTACCTCAAAAGGAAACTGTCCCCTTAAGCACTGACTACAAGTTCTACATCCTTGAAACTTGTAATCAGTCTCCTTCTGTCACTGTGGATATTTGTCTGTTCTAGAAACTTGGTATTATCAGAATTTTTAGTCCTGGTTTCCTTCCCTTGCCTTCGGCAGCTTCCCGGCCTGCCTATTCTTACCGCCATGTGAATAGCCTCCTGTGTAGAGAAGGCTCCATGTTCACCAAGTTGAACCTTTTGTTACTTCACACCACGTGGCCTTCAGCAGGAAGTCAGTGAGTCATGATTGACGTGGCCGTTGTCCCTTGAGATTATTCTCATCCCAGGTATACCCAGATCAGGAAACCTGTCTGCCTCACCCCTCCCTTCTGTCAGTGTTCTTCCTGGCCGGTCCCCGTTGCCATGTATGTTTTTGTGACAGGTCTTGGTTGGCTTGTGAGATGGCCATTAAGTGAGGTAGGAAGTAGAAAATAGGTCTGCACAACAGGGTTCTTGTGAAGCCCGGGTTTCTTCACCCCCACTCCACATCTGTGATAACACCCTCAGCACCTGCATTGACCCTGGAACTAGCCTGTCCCCACCCAGCCTGCCCTGAGTGACCTCGTGCCTCCTCCTCACTGGACTTCCTCCCTTTGGCCTTGATTGAAGGGTGCCAAGGTGTGGGAATGATTTTTCCTTATCTTGTATGAATTCTCAACTGGCAGTCTCCTGCCTCAGAGACTGGAGCCTTGTGACAACATGGTTTGGCAATATGTGTGTCTTTTGGTAATATTTGTGATCATTTACAACTACAGTGTGAGGTTGTGTGTTAGGTGCTATCCAGTGTACTCTTAGTAGCATAGGAAGATTAAAAATTTTTTTCCTTTTTTTTTTTTTTTTAGATTTTTATGTTTTATATATATGTTTGGTATTTATGTACATATGTGCACCACATGTGTACCTATTGCCTGCAGAGTTCAGAAGAGTGCATTTGGTCCTCAGGAACTGGAGTCACAGTTGTGAGCTGCCATGTGGGTGCTGGGGATTGAATCTGAGCCTTCGGGAAGAGCAAGTGCTCTAAACCACCAAGTCATCTCCTGCCCTGGAGTCTTTATAGTTAGAATAAGTGCACTGCTGTTGTGTGGTAGCCTTTCTGGAGAGCTGTAAGTGAGCTCTGTACAGCTCAGAGTAAGAGGACAAAAGCAGAGCTGGGGGGCTGCCTGGCTCAGCCCCTGTGCACGGAGAATGAGAATGAGAAGACCCTGAAGAATGAGAAGAAACTAGCTGTTTGGACAGAATCACTCAGGTAGACCAAAGCTTAGCATGTTTTAGAAACAGAACAAAGCGCAGTATGTCTAGAATGTGTGAGGAATACAGCAGGAAGAAGGTTGAAAAAGTGGGATAGGTTTCCAGGTGGTACCTGAGGGCAGCTCGAGTCCACTGGGGTTGACATCTCTTCAGCAAGCTCTAGCTAGCTGGCTGGCGGTGGTGGAGGAAGTCTCTCAAGTGTGAATCAAAGGGCCTTGGGGAATAAGAGATCTGTGCAAGGGGGAACCATATAGGCAGAGAGGGTCTGATGTCTGTGTGCCAAGCTTGTAGGCTCCCCTGGCTGGCTCTACTTTCTTTGCTTCATCCAGTGTGGCCTGGAGTAGCGGTGACCTCTGCCTTAGGTGGTTGTCAGGCTATCAGGAGACAAGTGAAGAGTAGAACTTGTGGTCAAACCTTAATTGTAGCAAGGGGTCCACAGATGCTGTCCTTGGGCCGAATGGCCTCTGAGGTCCTGGGAAGCCTCCTAATTTACTGGGGTTCAGTTCTTCCCATCCTGTGTGATGTCAGCTCCCATGGTTGTCGCTTGGATATGTGTACCCAGAGCATGTTGTTGAGTAAGTTGCTGGTAGCACAGGTAGACAATCTCTTTTAGACTTAGATTTTTTAAAATGGAGCTTTGTTGTTGCCTTGAGAGGAGCAAGGCCTAGTGCAGGTCAGATACTCAGACTAGTTCAGTCACCTGCTTAGTACCCAGGGCACTCTGGTCTTACCTAGTTACTAGAGTCAGGGCTTGACAGCTCACTTTGCTCTCATGCTGAACTGAACTTGTTTATCATGTGTTTTCTTTGGGTCCTGCTTAGTGGCTGTCCTGTTCTTGGAGCCCCCACCCCAGGTTTTCTTCTTCTCTGTCCCAGGCCTGGGCGTGGGGTGATGAGTATGGTTGGGCTGTGTTTGTGTGTGTGGTGTCCAGGCAACAGCCACAGCCTCAAGATGAGCATACTTCCTCTGTCCTGGCTGCTACCGCCCCACACCTCACCAGGGACCTTGGGTGACTTGCTAGCATGGGCAGCAGCTGTGCACTAGAGGTCATGGGAGCATTTGAATTTGTTCAGCAAATACAATGAATCTAAAGCTAGAAGTTCAAATGGTATCCTTGCCCAGATAAAGGACAGTGGACACAGGCTCATGGGATGGGCCAAGGTCACTGCATGCCACTTAGCTTTTCCTTGCAGGCCCTAGGTCCACACTGAGAACTTCACCAGGCCTTAAGCTGAGAGTGATAAAGTGACATTTTATCCTGCAGGGGAGGCAGCTTGGAGGCTGAAATGGTGGGCTCTGGGTTCCTTAGCAGGACTGAGTACTGTTCACAGTATATGTGCTATACCTGTGGAGCCCCTGTGCAGGGCAGACTTGTGAGGAATCTGTGTCGGGCCTAGAGGGGTGTTTGTGCTTGGTCACTGTGACAGTGCCTCATTTAGCAGGGGTTGCTAGATGTGTGTGACAAATTGATTATGCCCATGCTTGCAGGGCGCCATGTTTTGGAAGTTTGATCTGCACACAAGCTCTCACCTGGACACACTGCTGGAGAAGGAGGACCTGAGCCTACCTGAGCTGCTGGATGAGGAGGACGTGCTACAGGAGTGCAAGGTTGTCAATCGGAAGCTCCTAGACTTCCTGCTACAGCCATCCCACCTGCAGGCCATGGTGGCCTGGGTTACCCAGGAGCCCCCAGCCAGTGGTGAGGAACGGCTACGCTACAAGTGAGTCCTTCTCTCACCTCTACTCAGTAACTGAACCTTGGGGACTAGGAAGTGAGGCAGGAAGGGTCAAGCCCTTTAAAGGATCGCAGCTCACCTAGTGAAGACTCTTCATGGTTCAGTTCTTTTAAAAGTTGTGTATGATAAGGTTCTCTAGATAGACCAAATATAAGGCCTTGGGATAAGTCCCATCGCCCTTCAAACCTCAACAGGGAGCCACATTTTTCTACTTTCATCTTATTGTTAACCTTTTTTCTAGTTTGTTTGTTTTAATGCTTTTGTTCAGGTTGAGTTTTGTTGTTGTTGTTGTTGTTGTTGTTGTTGTTCAAACAGGATTTCTCTGTTGCCCTGGCTATCCTAGAACTTGCTGTGGGCTAGCCTTGAACTCACAGATCTGCTTCCTAAGCGCTTGGTTTAAAGGCATGTGCACATTTTGTTGTTTTTGAGATGGGTTCTCATATAGCTCAGGTTGACCTTGATCTGGCTGTGTTAAATATCCTGATCTCCCTGTTCCTTCCAAGTGCTGAGATTGTAGCATGCATTCACCATGCCTAACTCCTCCTTTGTGTGTGTGTGTGTGTGCGCGCGCGCGCGCGCATGTGTTGTTTTCAGACACAAATTGGAAGAGTCAGTCTCTCCAGTTTCTCTTCTGTGTACTACATACCTGTAGGCTTCCAAGGAGGCCAGTGGGTATGGAGTTCCAGGAGGTTGTGAGCCATCTGATGTTGGTGCTGGGAGCTAAGCCTGGGTCCCCTGAAAGTTTTAAATGTGCTTAACTGCTGGCCTTCTCTCTAGTCACTGCCCTGATGTTTTTAATCAATTTTAATCAAGATTTTTGACAGGATGATGTAGAGTTGAACATACTTTATAAGAAGTAGTTGAGAGTGATCCCAAGTATCTGTTGCTGGTTTCCCAACTGGAATGGTGACATGGACATAGCATACCTGGTATCTGCTCAGTCCCTGTTGAAAGGAGGCTTTCTGATTTTACCTTATACTCCTTTGCATATGTGCAGACATTTAATTACCTGCAAAGTCAACATCCTGAACACGTCCATTACCATGCATTCCTTCTGTTCCCTTCATAACAGAGTATCTCTTTCTAACCGTGCTTAACGTTGGCAGCTACTACTCTGTTCCCCCCTTACCTAGTTTTGTTATTGGATTTTTCAACATAATTTTCTGGAGATCGATTTAACCCCTTGAGAAAAGGTGGCTGTTTTTTCTTTCATCAAGAACAGCAAGATCCTACCAAGACTGACTTTGGCTCACTGCCTTCCTGATCCACTTACTGTTGTGGGGCTGCCTGTGGGGCTTCCGTGTAGTTTACAGCCAGCCCTGACTCTTATTTTCATACAAGGGCTGTTTTATTTTTTCTTATTTCCTCTTTAGATTTTGAGCTTTAAGAGTGCAGTATCTGCTTCTGTTTGACCATTCTTGGTCCCAGCATAGTACATGAAGGCTCTTTATGTAGGGGGAGGAGAAGCATATGCCACCTGCATGGGCATAGGGTGTAGCACCAAATGGTGAGGCAGGACCAGGCAGACCTGAGGTGCAGGTCCTTCCCTGGGTTTACATCTCTATCTCCTGTGTCCACCCTGTTCACTGTGCTGCCCCTGCCTTCTTGTTTTCCCATCCTGGAAACCTTGAGCCAGACAGATGGTGATGGTTGTCCTCAGTCTTCCTGTTAGAGTGGGGACTCAGTAAAGCAGTGTTGGCTGTAGAGTCACGGCCTATTTGGTCTTGCTGCCTCTGATAGCCCTTGTGGAAGACAGAGTGAGTCTGCCATTTGCCGGCTTGTCCCACCTGATGTCTTCTTTGCTCTTCCCTTTCTACCCATCAACCCTCACTAATCTGTACCTAGTGGACTGTGATCTAGACTCGGCATAGAGAGCTGACAGTGAAGCAGCCTTGCTGGCTCTGGGCATCTCTGTTTTCTCGATGTTGGGGGCCCTTGGCACAGGCCCCAAGGTTTTGGGCTAGACTTGGAATAGCTGTAGTCTCCTAGGGCCTTAGGTGATGTCCTGAGTAGTGAAGCTTCTGGAATGTCAAGTACCCAAGGGTGTTTGAGGACAGGAACAAAGGTTGGAGGTTAGAAAGAGAATGTCAGGGCTAGGATGCTGAGGAGAGAAGGCCTGAGCCGGAGCAGCATGTGGGACTGTGATGGCATTAGAGGAGATGGGGGTTAGTGTTGGGAGGGGGTCAGGAAATGCTTGAGTTTTAGGACTGAGTTCAGATCAGATCTCATTTTGTGGTGGGGGGAGCCCCAGTAAGTTTTTTTGTTTGTTTTGAGACAGGGTTCAATATAGCCCTGACTGTCCTGGAACTCGCTGTATAGACCAGGCTATCATTGAACTCACAAAGAACCTCTACCTTTGCCTCCTGAATGCTAGGATAAAAGGTGTGTGACACCATGCCTGGCTGTTTTTAATTTTTTTTTTTTTTTGGTTTTTCGAGACAGGGTTTCTCTGTGTAGTCCTGGCTGTCCTGGAACTCACTTTGTAGACCAGGCTGGCCTCGAACTCAGAAATCCGCCTGCCTCTGCCTCTGCCTCCCGAGTGCTGGGATTAAAGGCGTGCGCCACCACGCCCGGCTTTTAATTTTTTTTTTTTTAAGATTTATTTATTTATTATATGTGTGTACACTGTAGCTGTCTTCAGACACTCCAGAAGAGGGCATCAGATTTTTGTTATGGATGGTTGTGAGCCACCATGTGGTTGCTGGGATTTGATCTCAGGACCTCTGGAAGAGCAGTCGGTGCTCTTATCCACCGAGCCATCTCTCCAGCCCTGTTTTTAATTTTTAAAATATATTTTATGTGTATGGGTGTTTGGCTGCATACTACCAGATGGGTATGTTGAGTACTTGCTCCTGATGGAGGCCAGAAAAGGCTGATGGATCCCCTGGGACTGGAGTTGCAATTGCTTGTAAGCAACCTTGTAAGAACTATGCATCAAACCCAGGTTCTCTGCAAGAGCAACAAGTGCCATTAGTCACTTGAGGCCCTCAGTGGGTTCTTAGGAAGCCCGAGGAGGGCTCAGAAATTGAAGGGGGATTTTATTTCTTTTGGTTTCCCTTCCTGGACTCAGGACCCCCTGTGCCTAGTGCTGGATGTGGGGGATGAAGGCAGTGCCTCCACCTTCTCTCTGCACTCACATCTACCCTGTACTCACTTCCTAGGTACCCTAGTGTAGCCTGTGAAATCCTGACCTCTGATGTGCCCCAGATCAACGATGCCCTGGGTGCAGATGAGTCCCTCCTGAACCGACTCTATGGCTTCCTGCAGAGTGGTGACAGCCTCAACCCGCTGCTCGCTAGCTTTTTCAGCAAAGTCATGGGCATTCTCATCAATCGCAAGACAGACCAGGTGCCTACTGACTCTCAACATGTGGGGGAGGAGTTGGGGGGGGGTGTCAGGACCCTATGCTATGACACAACCTGTGCTCCCAGCTTGTGTCCTTCCTGCGCAAGAAAGATGACTTTGTGGACCTGTTGCTGCGGCACATTGGCACCTCAGCCATCATGGATCTCCTGTTGCGTCTGCTTACTTGTGTGGAGCGGCCTCAGCTTCGGCAGGATGTCTTCAATGTGAGGAGCCTACTCAGGAAGTAGGAGGTGGAGTGGGACGGGCTGGCATTTGGTTTAGGAACTTACTGTTTTCTTCTGTCAGTGGCTCAACGAAGAGAAGATTGTCCAGCGGCTAATTGAGCAGATTCACCCATCAAAGGATGACAATGTGAGTGCTAGCTGACATCTCCAAACCTCCCCTTCAGATTACGTTCTACATTCCTTTTATGCTTTAAAAGATGGGTAGGGGAGCTGACAGCATGGCTCAGGTTTTAGAGTGCTTTCTTAGGATTTATGCAGCCCTGGGACTCACATAAACCAGGCATAGTGGCTCACACCTATAATCTCAGTTCTCTGGAACTTGAGGCAGAGAGTGAGAAGTTAAGTGTCCTTCTTTGCTTCTTAGAAAGTTTGAGGATAGCCTGGGCTACATGAAACTCTTGTATTGTAGCATGGGTCAATGCCTTATTCCTTTTCATGGCTGAATAGTTAATATCCCAGTGTGGGTAGACTGAACTTTATTCAGCAGTTATTGAGCATGTGATTGAGCAGTGCTGCATGTGCATACATGAATGTCTCTTTTCTTGAGGTTTTGGGTACGAGCTTCCTCATTATAGTATGTATCCTGTGTCCATGTGACTACTCTTTTTCTGTCTGGAAGGGGCTGGGAGCAGATGGTTAATGTGTGCATACTCACTTGTTTCTGCTTCCCCAGCAACATTCCAATGCATCTCAGTCCCTGTGTGACATCATCCGCCTAAGCCGCGAGCAGATGATCCAAGGCCAGGACAGCCCGGAGCCAGACCAGCTGTTGGCCACCTTGGAGAAGTGAGTTTGCAGGATCAGCACTGAGGCCTGGGGTGGGGAGCTGTCCTGGTGGAGTCCTGGCCCTTGGCCCCTTCACTTTGACTCCTCTTCCCCAGGCAGGAGACCATCGAGCAGCTCCTCAGTAACATGTTTGAGGGAGAGCAGTGCCAGTCTGTCATTGTCAGTGGGATCCAGGTGTTGCTCACCCTCCTGGAACCTAGGAGGCCAAGGTGAGGTATACCAGTCTAAGGTGGCTTACTGTCCCTCCCTGAACCTATAGTCCCTCAGAGCCTCAAGGACTGAACGGCCATTGTTCAAAACTGTGGCTAGTAAGAGAGATGGTTCTTCCTCTACTCTTCTTTTCTGACCTGTTAGAAGGCTCTGGAAGTTCAGGGCACAAGGCCATGGTATTCTTCTGACCCATTTTTGTAGCCTCTGTGACTCACTCTGCCTTCAACACTGCTCTCCTTCACAGGTCTGACTCTGTGACCATGAACAACTTCTTTAGCAGTGTGGATGGGCAGTTGGAGCTCCTGGCTCAGGGAGCCCTGGATAATGCACTGTCTAGTATGGGTGCCTTGCATGCCCTGCGTCCCCGGCTTGATCGCTTCCATCAGCTCCTGCTTGAGCCTCCCAAGGTGGGAGACACGGGTTGTTATGATTCTAGCGGGAAATGGGAGTGGGAAAGAAAGTACCCCGTGAGCACTAAGCCTTCTTTGTTCCTGTAGCTGGAGCCTCTGCAGATGACGTGGGGCAGTCTGGCACCACCACTGGGTAACACGAGGTTACATGTGGTCAAGCTCCTGGCCAGTGCCCTGAGTACCAATGCTGCTGCCTTGACACAGGAGCTTCTGGTGCTGGATGTGCCCAACACCTTACTGGTACAAGGGATGGGATCAGGGGCCAGGGGAATAGAGATGTATGCAGAACACTTTTGAAATCAGCCTGTGTCCTCACTCCCTCAGGATCTCTTCTTCCACTATGTATTCAACAACTTCCTGCATGCTCAAGTGGAAGTGTGTGTGAGCGCAATGCTGAGTTCCGGGCCCCCTCCAGACAGCAGCTCTGAGACACCTGTCCCAAACCCTATCGTGAAACATGTAAGCTAGGACTCCTGTTCCCCTCCCCCTGAGGACTTGGTACCTGAGGCCATAACCTCCCAGAGGTCTCCTACTTTTACCCTTGTCTATTGGGCAACATCAGTACCTGGGATGGGTGTGGTATATACAGCTGAGGAGAAATTGGTGTCTCCTGAGGGCCAGTGAATGCTATGACTTGGCAGTAGAGAGTGGGGGAACTAGGGATATTTCTCTGAGCAAATGAGGGGCTCTGTATACTCTGAGAAGTCAAAACGCGTGCTAGCACACTTTCATGCTAGCCCTAGAGAGGAGGATCTCAGCTTTTTGAGTCTAGCTTAGGCTACATAGTCTCAGAGAAAACAACATTAGGGCTTGGGATGTAACTCACTTGGTTAGATAGTACCTAGCATGCGAAGTTCCCCATAGTCCCCAGCACAACGTAAAAAAGCAAGTGTGGTGATGCACTTGGGAGGTTACATAAAGAGTTTGGGGCTAGCCTGCCTGAGACCTTGTATCAGAAAAGGAAAAAGAGAAATCCAGAATTAAAGCAAGCTGGAGATACTGGCTCCCACGTTTCCTTCCTCTGCTCACAGGCCGAGGGCCTGGTGAACTGTGTTTCCCTATCTGCTGGGCTCTGGAAGTGTAGAGATCCCCAAGCTAAGTACTCTTTGCTCTCCTGCAGCTCCTTCAGCACTGCCGCCTGGTGGAGCGAATTCTGGCATCCTGGGAGGAGAACGACCGTGTGCAGTCAGTACTTGCAGCCTTCCTGTGGGGACAGATAGGACAGACAGTGGGGGGATGGGTTGGGGGCCTGGATAGCCCAGGCATCTAGCCTGTCACCCAGCAGTGACCTCCACTCTCAATCAGGTCTGGAGGGGGCCCAAGGAAAGGCTACATGGGCCACCTGACTCGGGTGGCCAATGCCGTGGTGCAGAATGCAGAACAGGGGCCCAATGCTGAACAACTAGGACAACTGCTAAAGGGTGAGGCATGAGGCTGGCTGAAACTGCAGGTTGCAGAGGTAGGTGTTGGAAGCTGAGGTTCTGCCCCTCACACTCTTCCCTATCCATGTGCTCAGAGCTGCCAGAGGAGCAGCAGCAGCGATGGGAAGCATTTGTGTCAGGACCCCTGGCAGAGACCAACAAGAAGAACACCGTGGATCTGGTGAGGCCTGACCTGGGATGTGGCTCATGCCCCTACTTCCTAGAGCTTCTTGCCTTGCTCCTGTCTGGGGTTTCAGCAGGTCCTGACTGCTCTCCATCATCCTATCCCTAGGTAAACACTCACCACCTGCATTCTTCCAGTGATGATGAGGATGACCGCCTCAAGGAGTTCAACTTCCCTGAGGAGGCTGTATTGCAGCAGGTAGACGTGGGCTTGTGGAGGTGGGAGGAGTGGAGAAAGGCAGCCCCCTTCCATCCCTGACCCCCGTGCCTCTTGTAGGCCTTCATGGACTTCCAGATGCAACGCATGACCTCAGCCTTCATTGACCACTTTGGCTTTAATGATGAGGAATTTGGGGAGCAGGAAGAAAGTGTGAAGTAAGTGTTCCTCATACGAAGTTAAGGTTCTGCTTTGTGACAGCTTGTGCTGTACCTGCCTGTGTGTGTTCCTCTGTGAGGTCACAGTGGTGTTTAACCTCATGATGCTATATGCCTTCTGCCTTTTCTTTTTTTTGTTTCTTTTTTTAAATTTTGTAATTATATTTGTGTACAGAAAACTTAGTGTACGTTTAACACAATTTAGTAGCGAGTTCTTTAGCCTTCGCCTTTTCCAGCTTGGCAATGCGAGCCACAGACTTAGGACCCAGGACGTTGCCTCCCCAGTGGTGACAGATCTCATCATATCTGTCATTACAATTGGTCCTAATAGCTTCCACCTGCTTAGCCAGAGTACCCTGTGTGAAGGCAACAGTGGTGCATGTCTTCCTGTGGACCAGGTGCCCCAGCCTGGCCTTTCCCTTGATGATGCAGTAGGGCACCCCCATCTTTTGACACAGAGCAGGCAGGAAAACCACTAGCTCAATGGGGTCTACTTCATGGGCAATCACCACCATCTGAGCCTTCTTGTTCTCCACCAAGTTGGTGACTGTATTGACTCCTGCTCGGAGGACAGGTGGTCTCTTAGTTGGGACGTCACCTTTGTCAGCAGCTTTCTTCTCAGCACCGGCCAGTAGCCTTTGCTTCTTCTCTTGCTTTGTCTCTGGCCTGACTTGTGGGCAAGCTTAAGCAGCTGAGTAGCTGTCTGCAGGTTCAGGGCCTGGGTGAACTGGTTAATGGCAGGAGGTACTTTGAGCCACTTATAGAGGATGGTTCTTTGCCACTGCAGAGGGGCCATTTGACGAAACGCGTTAGATCTCTTTTGGGCTGGATGTCCTGTCCAATGCTGAAGTTCTTGGGCCTCTTCTCAAACAGACGGTTAACCACTGTTTTGGCCTCCGGCAGGGGCCGGGGCTGGGGCCACCTTCTTCTCCTTGGCCTTCTTCCCTTTGGGCATCTTGCTCGGCTGGTGGAGAGAATGCCTTTTCTTAAATGTTCATCTTTTTGGGTTTACCCAGCGTGGCATTGTGTGCTCACCTCTTCTAGACTAAGACCCAGTCTGTAGTCATCTTCCCTTCCACAGTGAAGGTCATGAGGGTAGGACACCAACATTTTTCATGGTGAGGGTGATGAGCATAGTGTATGGTGCATGGTGTAGG
>NC_034608.1:1536630-1584488 GCF_900095145.1 Mus pahari | reverse complement strand
GAGGATGATGAGCATAGTGTATGGTGCATGGTGTAGGCGAGGATGATGAGCATAGTGTATGGTGCATGGTGTAGGGATGGTACCTCAGGGAGAGAGGACTTGGTCTTGATGAAGTCTTGATGTCTCTGGAAAAAGTAGAACACAGTTGTCAGATTGCTGGATTTTGAGGCTCTCTGTAGTGGGATCCCAATAAGATCTAACTGTCAGGGATAGAGAGATGGCTTATCGGTTAGGAACACTGGCTGTTCTTCCACAGGTCCTGAGTTCAATTCCCAGCAACCAACCACCCGTAATCGGTTATGATTCTGTCTTTTTATGTGCATGAGAAAAGAACACTCATACATAAAATACATAAAATAATAATTATAGTAAAAAAACTTAACTGCCTGAACTACCCAGAAGGCACTGCCTGTAAGGGGCACCTCACAGTTGGCACATAACAAGCCATCTCCAAAAATGGTTGGTTATGTTCCCATATTTAACCCTTGAGTGCCATAGTACAGGCTCCTCCAGGTCAGTGGTCATGTGTCAGCTACTGCAGCCTATAACTTATACCTGTACTCCTTGAAGCAGTTTGCCTCATTGGCACTTAGTGGTATCTGTTTTCCAGGAGAATACCTGGCCATTTCTTTCCCTCTAGCACTTGTGTTCTCACTAACAACAAGGAAGAGGATGGTGGCCACAAACCTTGATAGGAAGGGATTGGTCCCCCCTGCATTTCGTTCTCAGTAAATGGTACTGGTATAATCAGAGCCCCTCACAGACAGTGGTGTCAGAATAGGGAGTGTCTTGTCAATGCTTTATGGTAATTTGTTTTGTTGTACCATGTTTATGAACAAATGGGCACAGCCCAAGTTATTGTTAATCAGGAACCATGGGTGTATGTATAAACTCTTAACCTAGATTTTTATTCTGAGTCCTTGAAAACACCCTTCAAAGTAGATTGCTTCCTCAGTTTTTTTTTAAAGATACATTAATTTATTTATTTTATGTATATGAGTACATTGTAGCTGTCTTCAGAGACACAGAAGAGGGCATTGGATTCCGTTACAGATGGTTGTGAGCCACCATGTGGTTGCTGGGAATTGAACTCAGGACCTCTGGAAGAGCAGTCAGTGCTTTTTTTTTTTTTTTTTTAATTTATTTATTATATGTAAGTACACTGTAGCTGTCTTCAGACACTCCAGAAGAAGGAGTCAGATCTCGTTACGGATGGTTGTGAGCCACCATGTGGTTGCTGGGAATTGAACTCAGGACCTCTGGAAGAGCAGTCAGTGCTTTTTTTTTTTTTTTTTTAATTTATTTATTATATGTAAGTACACTGTAGCTGTCTTCAGACACTCCAGAAGAAGGAGTCAGATCTCGTTACGGATGGTTGTGAGCCACCATGTGGTTGCTGGGAATTGAACTCAGGACCTCTGGAAGAGCAGTCAGTGCTTTTTTTTTTTTTTTTTTAATTTATTTATTATATGTAAGTACACTGTAGCTGTCTTCAGACACTCCAGAAGAAGGAGTCAGATCTCGTTACGGATGGTTGTGAGCCACCATGTGGTTGCTGGGATTTGAACTCAGGACCTTTGGAAGAGCAGTCGGGTGCTCTTACCAGCTGAGCCATCTCTCCAGCCCCAGTCAGTGCTCTTAACCGCTAAGCCATCTCTCCTGTTTTTGTCTTAAGATTTATTTTAATTTTATGTGTTTGCCTTTGCCTGTATGTATGTATATATTGCAGTGCCTGTGGAAACCAGAAGAGGGTGTAGAATCCCCAGGAATTGGAGTTATGGGTGGTCATGAACCACCATGTGGTTGCCGGATGAGTCCAGGTCCTCTACAAGAGCAGCAAATGCTCTTGACCACTGAGCTACCTCTCCAGTCCAAGAGGTTTTTATGTTTAGGGAGGAGATGAGGACACTGCCCTTTAGTGTGATTGTGAGAACCAAGTGGAATGTGCTGGGAATGTATATGTTAGGTGACTTATTGTCTTCCTTTTTTTTTTTTAATTTAATTTTATCTGTAATTCGTTTTTTATATTCCATATTCCATTCCCCACCCCTAAGCTCCCACCCTCCAACTGCTCCACATCCCACACCTCCTCCCCACCACACCCCATCTCCACATGGATGCCCCCCCCCCACACCCCACATGACCTCTAAACCCCCCTGGGGCCTCCAGTCTCTTGAGGGTTAGGTTCATCATCTCTGAATGAACACACACCTGGAAGTCCTCTACTATATGTGTATTGGGGGCCTCATATCAGCTGGTGTATGATGTCTGTTTGGTGGTCCAGTGTTTGAAAGACCTCGGAGTTAAGATTAATTAAGACTGCTGGTTCTCCTATAGGATTGCTCTTCTCCTCAAATTCTTTCAGCCTTCCATAATTTAACAACGGGGGTCAGCTGCTTCTGTCCCCTGTTGGTTGGTGCAAACATCTGCATCTGACTCTTTCAGCTGCTCTGTCCCCTGTTGGTTGGTGCAAACATCTGCATCTGACTCTTTCAGCTGCTCTGTTTCCTGTTGGTTGGTGCAAACATCTGCATCTGACTCTTTCAGCTGCTTGTTGGGATTCTCTTCCTTCTTGTCGTGCCCTTAGAGCTCTGTGAACACTGGGTTTGATGTTAAAACATCTTAGGGAGGAGGTGAATTTGCATAGTAATAAGGGTTGCTGTGTGTCATGTGAGCAAGCAAAGTAGGTGAGAATTATGTCCCACTTCATCTTTTCCTTTTCTTCCAGTGCACCATTTGACAAGACTGCCAACATTACCTTCTCCCTAAATGCTGACGATGAAAATGTGAGTGCTTCCTGTCTTGACTGGGGGGTGGGGTGGGGGAGTCACAAGCAATATAGCCCATCCTCCTGTCCTCTGCAGCCCAATGCCAACCTGCTTGAGATATGCTACAAGGACCGGATCCAGCAGTTTGATGATGAGGAAGAAGAGGAAGAGGAGGAGGGCCATGGCTCAGCAGAGTCAGATGGAGAATATGGTGCCTGGCAGGGCAGCCAGCCATTGAGAGCGGCCCAGGCAAGCCAGCCCCCTGGTGTGCGGTGAGTTTCCTTCTGCCCACCTACCTCTTAAGTTCCCAGTGCTTGGAGATGTATGTGCACTTAAACAGATGCATGTGTACAAGTGGACACACTCACACACTAAATGCAGAGGTATGTGAATATGTTGGACTGAGACTGAAGTGAATAAGAAAAATCAGAATGTCGTATGTTAGTTGGGTGTTTTCAATCAAAAGTGGTAAAAACCCAGTTCATATGAATCAGGATGGGCACTAAATGAAGAGGCCTCCATCATTAAACTGTGCTCCTGAGTTCAAATGATGCCACACAAATTTCCCTTCCTCTTTCTGAAATGAGAGAAAAAACCTCTCTCAATTATATTATAGTTCATCAGCTTTGTATAGATAAATCTTTTTCTTTGTTTCTTTTCTTTTTTTGTCTGATAGTGTGATCAAATTATTTCATGTTAAAACTTTTGTTGAGGTAAACACCACTTTATGTATGGCTGGAGCTCTAAGCTTCTACCTCATAACTTGATTGAAGACCAGTTATGTATGTACAAATTTTATATTTATATAGTGTGCATGCAGATAAATGTATGTACCCTAGCTTTGCAGTGAAATGGAAGCACACAGTCAGCATCTAGAGCCAGGAGCAAGACCTGGGCCATTTGTGCCCCCACATGGCTGCATGTTGCCCCCCATGGGCAACAGCATCCTGACATCTTTCCATGAATCAGTTTTGTATCTTTCCCCACTCTTTATAATCATACAATATAAGGAACCCAATATAGAGTGGGTCCTGTGTCTGAAATTCATGTCACTAAAATGCTTTGAGGCAGGGATTACAGGTGTGTGCCACAACCCCTGGCTTAGACAGCCCGTAGGGGTCTGTTCTCTCCTCCACAATTTGGGTACCAGAGGTTGAATTCAGGTGGTCAGACTTGGTGGCAAGTGACTAATTGCTGAGCCATCTTGCTGGTGCATACATATACACACTTAAGTTGGGATAGATTCGTTGTACAAAATGGTAGATTTTGTAAAATGACATTTTAATGTATGTTATTACTCCCTTCTTATTCTCTTCTCTTTTGCCATCTACCCTTTTTAATATTTTTTTTCTTGAAACTGTTGCTTTTTCCCTTAACGTGTTATCCTGCAGATGATGTAATTTCATACTTTATAGCTGAATAAAACTCAGACTTTTTGTGTATAAACCCCATTTTGTCTAGTGCTCTGTTGATGGACACTGAGGCTGATGCTGTAACAGATTGGGAATGGTGCCGTAAATAGGCATGCTTGTGATTGTGTCCTTGTCCTTTGTCTTTGCTTTATTTTGCTTAGATTCTTCATATGGGCCAGGTGTAGCAGAGCCGCCTTACAGAGTATAGCACGTCTAGCATTAGGTTTTAAAGAAATCCCTCTGTCTCTTTTTTTTTCTCTCTCTCAAGATTTTTGTTTTGTTGTTTTGTCGAGACATACTACCATGTAGTCTAGGCTGGCTTGAAGTTGCTGTGTATCTGAGGATAACCTTGAACTCTCCTTATCATCCTGAGTGCTGGGATTATAGGCGTGCACCACCACACCCTTTATACTTTTTGTGTTCTTATTTTTCTTTCTTTACTTTATTCTAATGAGTTCCCAAAAACCTCATAGAGCTGGGTTAAGAAAGTCACCCAGGCAATTGCCCAAGTCCCAAATTCTAAACATCTCAATGTCATTCGTCCATACAGTACGTGGCTGTTCACAAGTGCAAAGGCTTGTGTGTGTTTGATACTGGTGACTTGAGAGTTGGTGCTTCATCTCTTGTTGTAGTAGCTGAGTCTCACATTCCTGGGCTTACTGGGCCTCCCTAGAGGCCTTTGTTCTCCATCTCTGTGTTTGGGGAAGTGGGTCATAGGCTGTCCCTACACGGCCACCTAATGAGTTGGTATCTGTGGCAGGAGTGGAGGAAGCACAGACAGCGAGGAGGACGAGGAGGATGAGGAGGACGAGGATGAGGATGAGGGGACTGACCAGGCAGCCTGTGGAAGAGCCAGCCCTTCCTCCTTCCCCAGCCCCAGCACTCAGCCTCCTGGTGAGTGTTGGATGACTTGTGCTCAGGTGTACATGGAGTTTCTGCTTGGAGCCCACCTTTTGTCCATGTTCTCTCACCTCTGCCACAGGCCCGAGTTGGACTGCTACCTTTGACACAGTGCCTATGGATGCCCCAACAGGTCCCCCAGTATCCAAGGAGGCAGACACGTCCTCTGTCCAGATCCGATCCAGCCCTCCAGCCCTCGAGTCCCCACAGCTCAGGTGTGAATGGACAGGGCAGGGCAGGCGGGTATTGCTCTGGCATCTGGTCTGGGAGACTCTCCTGTGTCTCTTAGGCTTGGGAATTGACCACAGGCATCCCTTCAAACTCCTCTTTTACTTTCTAGGTCTCAGGACCCCACACACCCCTCAGCACCTCAGGAAGTCACAGATAGCAGCAAAGTAGCAGAGCCCTTGGGTGAGCTAAGCCATACCTTTCCCATAAGGGCTTTCTGCCTCAGGCCCACATGTATGAAGACAGCACAGCCATGTCTCAGCTTGCTGGAAGGTGACAGCTGAGATGTGGTCCATCTCTTTCTCCACAGCCCCCTGCCAGGCCTTGGTTAGTGTTGCGGATGTCCAGGCCACACTGCATGGGATGCGCTCTGCCCCCAGCTCCTTGGACAGGTGACATTGATGTCCCATCTCAGCTGGAGTGGGGAGGGGAAGCCCAGCCTCCTTGCCGAGCTAGGTGCTGGGCTCTTGTCCCTAGCTGTCCTCAGCACCAAGCTCTGCCTTGAGCTCCTGTGTCCCTGTAGCTATTCCTTTTTGTAATTAAATGTTTTGGACAATGGTACATAAAAGGGCTCGTGTGATCCCAGAGGTAAGAACAGCTTCCAAGAGGATCAGGGACTACAAGAAGCAGGACTGTGTATAGCCCCAGAAGCATATCCTGCAGGGGGATGACCACTGAGAGTAACTGGGTACCCACTATGCTCTGCCATCAGTATGCTCATAGGCTGTTCTGTTCTGAGATCTCTTTGTTGCCCATCCCTCCCTCACCTGAGACCCCTTCTGGAAAGATGGGGGGCCTCAGACAGGCAGTGATATGGGAATATCTTAACAGTAGTCAAATTGATCTCTCTTACAGTGCAACCAGAGACCCCTCTACCTCTGTCCCAGACTTCAAGGCCCACCAGTCTCCTCAGACCATGGAGGGGAAAAAGAGCCCAGAACATTTGGGGCTTCCCCAAAGCCAGAGGTAAGTTAGTCTCTCTGGGTGGTATTGGGTGGATGAAGCAGGGCTGATAGCGCAAGGAGTAACCTCCACGTTTCCTTTTCTCCCCTAACAGTGCCCTTGAGATGCCCAACGGCTCTACCCCAGGAGGGCCCATTTCATCTGGTTCCCAGTGAGTGTGGCAGTAGCCTGGGTGGGCCAGCAAGCTGAGGTCACTGGATCCATGTCCATGGTCCGTGTGACATATGTGTTTCTTTCTGTTTCCAGGTAGCTGCCTGGTGGCAGTGGTGGCCAAATCTTCTGTCCTCCCTGTGGAATCCCTCTGTGGGGCAGGATGAGTCCTTTGGTGGCCCTCTACTCTATTGTCCCACACCCTACATTCTCTCCTCTGGACTCCCAAGGAGGCTGGTGCCAGGGAGATGCCCTCACCCACCCCCATTTGCACTGAGAAGAGAAACTATGGAGTTTTGTCTCCAAGAATAAAGATAGAGAGTCTCATAGAGAGAAAGGAGAGAGAGAGAAAGAGAGAGAGAGAGAGAGAAGTATATTATATATTATATTATATATATATATACATATACATATATATGTTGAGGGAGGAGTAAGAAAGGAAGCCAGGACAATAAGTGGGCCAGCAGCTCTGAAGCACACCCTCCCCGTCTGTCCCAATAGGGGCTGGCGCTGGGGTTTGAGGCCACTGGTCTGTGCTCTGGTGCAGATGCTCGCACCCAGCTTCACTCAGGACCACCTTGGGGTGTAACAGAGGGTGTCATCCAGCCCCTGGCCCTGGTGAACATCCCCAGAGGCCCAGAATGGGGGTTGCTGGGTACCCCATGCCCTGAGGGTTCCAGCACTGCTGCCAAGTGACCTTGTCCCAGCTCCCTCCCCCAGGCTGGTGTGAGTGTGCAAGTATGTATGCAGAGCTTGTGTTTCATACTGCAAATATAAATAAAGGAAGATAGCAGAAGATTCCTGCTGTGGAGCTGAGTTCTGGGACTCAGAGTTGGATGAACTTGCTCTCCGTGGCCTAGAGAGCTACATTCTCTTATGACCACACTCGTGAGAGTGTGTGGGTGTAGGGGGATGGGGAATGCTTAGATATCAGGCAGAAGATCAGGAGTTGGCACTCTGGGGCGCTCTCATCCTGATGTGTGTACCTCCTTGGCCCTGTTCCAAAATGCAGATCAGGTACGGCTATGCTGAGTTAGCGCAACCCTCTTATCTCTATCCTCTAACAGACCCACTAAAAAGAACAAGAGGTCCCTGGACTTTGGAGCTGAGCTTCCTGCCATTAAGGGAATAGGAGGCACCAGGCATGTGGTGGTGGTGCACTCAGGAGGCAGAGGCAGGTGGATCTGTGTGAATTCAAGCCCAGCCATGTCTACAAACTGAGTTCCAGGACAGCCAGGGCTGGGCAGAGAAACCCTGTCTCAAAAACAAAAAAGTGTGGGAGAGATTAGGAGACAGGAAGCTGCCTTGGAATGGGCATACAATGAAGCATCCCCTAAAGGGGATGGTTGAGGAACCTAGTAGTTCCTTGGCATCCAGTAGGTCCCTATCTTGTACATGGGAAGGCTGCAGAACAATGAGTGTACAGTGGAGTGATCATCCTTCCAGGAAATGTTTGAATGACTTCAGGCAAGATACAGGATTTATTTAACCAGTGTTTGTGGCAGGACTCCTGCTTTCTGGGGTTGGTTGTCGGGCTACCCCCTCTGTGGAACTTTGCATTGTCCCTTATAATTGGCTGGGCGTGAGACAATGGGAGTTCCACTTGGGGGGAGGGGGCTCACTTTTGGAGGTGGTGGCCAGGTTTCTAAGTGCTGGGGGGTGGCCCTTGGGGTGGCCCTGATGGGTAACTTATCAGCAAGTGCCAGACAAGAACAGGCCTTTGGTGAGCCCTGTTATCAGCCCCAGAGTCCACAGGACACTTGGGTTAATGTGTAACCACAAGGCTTCCCCTCTGCCCTCTGAAGCCACTGGCTCCTAAAGAGAAGCAACTCAACATGGATGCTAGAAAAGAGGGGCTGCGTCTGGAGACACTCTTTTCAGACCAAGTGAGAACCTGTAAGGTGGGGATGGGCCAGGTCTGGGAACGTGGGCAGTACTGGGGCCTGTGATTCTCTATGCTTGGTGAGTTGGTTGGGATCCCCTGTCCTTCCAGGAGGCTGGGTTTTAAGGTATCATGGTTTTGCCCTTGCAGGAGACATGAATGAAAAAGTTCTCAAGGTGGCTAAAGATCCTAGTCCAGAAAGTCCAACCTGGACATGCTTGGGTCCTGGCATGAGGGTGGTGTGGGGAAAGGGTGTTAAAATAGGTTTTCACTATGTATCCTAGACAGGTTTTGAATTCAACAGCCTCCTGTTTCCACCTGCTAAGTACTGGAATTAGATATTTCCTACAGTGCTGAGAATGGGAGGCTGAGAGGCTTCCCTCTCCTGAAGTACCCACAGGTCCGCAGGTGGCTGGCCCCCTTCATCCTTGCCTGTTCCCTTTACTTCCTCCTCTGGATTCCTGTGGACCAGCCATCTTGGGTCAGTGCCCTGATCAAGTGCCAGCCCATTCTCTGCCTGGTTGTGTTCCTGTGGGCTGTGGCCCCTGGTGGGAGCAACACCTGGCTCCTGCAGGGAGCTCTTGTATGTTCTGCTGTGGGAGATACCTGCCTCATCTGGCCTGAAGCTTTCTTTTATGGTGAGCAGGGAGTTCAATGACAACACACCTAGGGTTCTTGTGGAGTTGAGTCAATGCTGGGACACACAGCTTTTCATTATAAGGAGCCTTCCCTAGGTCCTCTGGGTTATCATCCAGAGATACCAGAAGGCAGTGATGAGTGATAGGTCACAATTCAGCCAGGGGCTTGGAGTCAGACTGTTTAGTTGGAAGATGTGGGATTATCTGGTTGGAAGGGGTGGTGTGGAGAAAATTAAGGTGTAGCATGACTGAGGTGGGTGGGGGAGGTAAGGAGTCATTTTTGAGATGTCTATATAGTCTAGGCTGCTCTCAGTGGCCTCAAATGTCGGATCCTCCTGCCTTAGTTTTCTCAAGGGCTAGGATTACAGGAATAAGAATATCTAGCCGGGCGTGGTGGCGCACGCCTTTAATCCCAGCACTCGGGAGGCAGAGGCAGGCGGATTTCTGAGTTCGAGGCTAGCCTGGTCTACAAAGTGAGTTCCAGGACAGCCAGGGCTATACAGAGGAAACCCTGTCTCAAAAAAAAAAAAAAAAAAAAAAGACTATCTGTGTATATGGGAAGAGTGGCCATCCTGGGCATGGAAATAGTATGTGGAAAGGACCTGGGGTAATAGTGTGTGAGTTATTTTGTCCAAATGGGCCAGTTTGGCTAGAGTAGGATGGGTAAAGCAAGGGTATGGGGCTTCTCAGAACACAATTTGGAAAGACGGGGTACTTGAGCACAGCAAGCACATGATGCTGTGCATTTTAAGGCATCACCTTGCTTTGGGAACTGATTGAACACCCAAGGATAAAAAGAAATTGGAGACCCATCAAGAAAGAGTGCTATAATCAGCAGAGCATGATGGTGCTGTGGCCATTGGGGGAGCTGGGGCTTTGGGGACATTGTTTTTCATGTCTGGTGGTGGCCAAGACAACAGGGAGAAGTAGGAGGCCAACTCACGCCTCACTGGTTACCCACCCCTACCTCACTGAGTTCTTATCCCTCTCTCCTTCAGGCATGGCAGCCTTCTCTGTTGCCCACTTATTCTACCTCGGGGCTGTTGGCCTGACCCCACTGCAGCCCGGATTGCTGCTGTGCACCACCTTGGCCTCTCTGACATACTACAGTTTCCTGCTGCTACACCTTGAGCAGGGCATGGTCTTGCCCGTGGCGGCCTATGGGCTGATATTGAACTCCATGCTGTGGCGCAGCCTTGTCAGGGGCGGAAGCGCTAGCTGGGGTGCTGTGCTCTTTATGTTCTCAGATGGTGTGCTGGCCTGGGACACTTTTGTCTATTCTTTACCTTTTGCCCGCCTAGTGATCATGAGCACCTACTATGCAGCCCAGCTCCTCCTCACCCTGTCGGCTCTCAGGAACCCAGGGCTCAAAACCCACTAATTCAGGCCCCAGACAGCCTGGTGTCCCCTCCCATAGGAACCTTGGCTTTCCACACTGACCCAGCATGGCAAGTGAATGCTTCCAGTCATGTGCTGACAGATATGTAGCCATCTTTAACATCTGAATACTGTTGGCAGAATTTCAGATCTACCACTGATTTCAAGCTGCCTTCCCTGGATTCTTCTGGATTCCAGGACCCTCAACCCAACCCATATCCTGTCTTCCACCCCCATGCCCGCTTCCTTTTCCCAGTCAGCCTTTCCTATCCACCTGCCCTTTACACTGCTCCAGATCTGGTTCTAGCTGTTTAAGTAAAATGAGTTTTGGAACATCAGTGTCACCGTTATTTGAGGGGGATGATGACAGTTCTAACAGCAAGCATGGATTTAGAAAAAAATGATTAAGGTGTGAGTCTTAGGGTTTCTATTCCTGGACAAAACATGACCAAGAAGTAAGTTGGGGAGGAAAGGGTTTATTCAGCTTACACTTCCACATTGCTGTTGATCACCAAAGAAAGGACTGTAACTCAAGCTAGGCAGGAAGCAGGAGCTGATGCAGAAGCCATGGAGGGATGTTGTTTACTGGCTTGCTTCCTCTGCCTTGCTCAGCTTGCTCTCTTCTAGAACCCAAGACTACCAGCCCAGGGATGGTCCCACCCACAAGGGGCCTCTCCCCCTTGATCACTAATGGAGAAAATGCCATACAGCTGGATCTCATGGAGGCATTTCCTCAACTGAAGCTCCTTTCTCTGTGATAATTTCAGTCTATGTCAAGTTGACACACAAAACCAGCCAGTACAGTGGGTATACATGTGTGTACAGTTGTGTGAATGTATATGCTCCTACTGACAGAAAATATCTGGTATCCTCTCTCTGAGGCAGAGTCTTTGCAGAGCCTGGGCCTTGCAGCTTCTCCACTAGACCAACAAACTCCAGCCTGTTGCCCTCAGAGCTGGGTTTATAAGATTGAAACTCTAAACTCTAGTCCCCATGATCGCACAGCAAGTACATACCCCCCCCCCCTCTCTCTCACACACACACACACACACACACACTTGTGCACATGCGCTGGATTATGTGAACTTGTGTTTATCTGTGAGTACCTGTGGAGATCGGAGGGGTCAGATCTTCTGGACCTGGATTACAAGCAATTGTGAGCCGCTTCTCCCCCCAACCCCCACCCCTTTCTGTTTTTTGTTTGTTTTGGTTTTTTTTGAGACAGGGTTTCTCTGTGTAGCCCTGGCTGTCCTGGAACTCACTCGTAGACCAGGCTGATCTTGAACTCAGAAATTTGCCTGCCTCTGTCTCCTAAGTGCTGGGATTAAAGGTGTGTGCCACCTCCACTTAGCAAAGCATGTATTCAAGTAATTTCTACGTTCCCCCCCCCCTTTTTTTTTTTTTTTTTTGAGGTACAGGATCTCACTTTGTAACTCAGGCTGGCCTCGAACTCAGATCAGCCCATAATAAAGAACTCTTGACTGCTGAGTAATTTGCTGTTCCAGCTCTTATATGTGTCTTTTCAGACAGGATTTTATCATGTAACCCATAACCCATGGTACTCTCAAATTTGCTATCCTGCCTCAGCCAGCCCCTCAAGCAAACATCTTGATTAATCCCGGTGATTCAAGGTCTGTTGTCTGATCACATCCCAGGCCCCCTCACTGTGTGTGTGTGTGTGTGTGTGTGTGTGGTGTGTGCATGCATGCGTGGGGGGGGGACTGATCAGTGAACTCCAGGGAGTAGGATTATAAACAAATGCTACCATGCCTGATTTTTTATGTGGGTTCTGGGGAATCAAAATTAGCTCCCCATGTTTATATAGCAAGCATTTTACCAACCTTTTTACTTGCCTATCCCCATCCATCTGGTAGTCTTTGACCCCACTGTGTAGCTGAAGATGACCTTGAACTTACAGTGCTCCTGCCTCCACCTCTCAAGTGTTAGAACTAACACATTTGTACATTTTTGTAGTGGTGGGGACAGAGTCTAGGATTTTGTGCATGTTAGGCAGGCAGTCCACTATTGAGTTACATCCTCAGCAAGACAGCTTTCTGGGGAACACAGCAGTGTCAGAAGAAGTGAGGATAGAGGGGCCTTGAGGCGACAGGTAACTGCAGATGGGTGTACAGTACGGAGGAAGAACTTAGGGGTGGTTCTCCACAGTGTGATCTTGACAAGTCACTTCCCATGTCTGGGCTTCCTGTTCTGTCAGAACACATGATGAGGTCCAACACCTACCTCCACTATGTCCACAATGTGCTTATAGTGATGCATAGCAAAAGCATGACTTCTGTGTCCATGACATCCCTGCCGGAGCTCAGGAGAAAAGCATTACTACAGTCATTGCAACTGATAAACCACAAAAGTTGGTAAGTGTGATGTGGTGCTTGGAGTCCAGCATTTGAGGGGCTGAAGCAGAAGGGTCAGGAGTTCGAGGCCAGCCTGGCTTTCACTTTGAATTCCAGGACAGCCTAGGATGTGTTATTTATTAGAGCCTGTTTAAAAAAAAAAAACTATAGGGGGTGGGGTATAGCTCAGTAGAATACAATCTCCAGGGCTTAATATAAACTTGGCCTGATGGTGCACACATAATCCTAACACTTGAGGTGGAGACAGGAGGATCAGAAGTTCGGCTTGTCCTTGACTACAGTGTGTCTTTAGGGCCCATGCCACAGAACTCAAGTGGAGATCAAGGACAACTGCAGGAGTGCGTCCCTCCTTTCCACCGTACCGAACTCAGGCTATCAGGCTTGAAAGCAAGTGCTTTTTTTTTTTTTTTAAACCTTTTAATATACCGTATATATGTGTGGTGTGCACGCATATGTGTATGTGTGTTCATATGTAGAGATGTTGGTGCATGTGTATCCTGCATGTTGAGGCTTGTGAGGGTCTCTGTAGACACCAGGGCCATCAGAGTAACAATCCACATGAAACAAGAAGGAAATTGGGTTCAACCTAACTCAGCTGTAGCCAGTGTTGGTTCAAACTTCGAGTCTGACCCTGAGCAGTTTATTTGAGGCATATTTTATTTGTACAATTTGAAAACAAAAGTTTGCAGGTGCAATGCAATCTCTTGTGCACAAGGAGGCATGATTACATCGTAGCACTTCTCAAAGTACATGCCACATTGATGAAGATGGGTTTTAGAGATAAGTTACATGTATTGTGGGCCTAGGGGAGGATCTGATGTGGCCTTGGTCATACAGACAGTGTTTAGCTCATGTGGGTTATTAGCCACCTCTGATCCTGGTTGTGGGATCTTAGAGCCCCCTATTAAGTTTCTCTGATCCTGCTTGGAGGAGCCCTTGATCGTATAGATAAGGCAAAGATCACCTTGACTGTAACTGCCTCCTGTCCTGCTTGTGGGAGCTTGTAGACTGACCCTACAAATAGTACAAGGATCACTTAGGTTATCAGCACCTCCATTTCCAGCCTTCTGGGCAGAAAATAGGTTCTACATCTTTTCCTTGAAAAGACAACCTGCATGTTTAACATTCCTGTTTTCCCCAGTGCTGTCTATGAGTGTGCTCCCTATAGAGGCCCAAGGTTGGCATTGAGTGACTTTCTTCAATCACTGTCCACCTTATTTGTTGAAGCAGAATCTCGCTGAACTTATACTGGCTGGCTAGCCAGCTTCCTTTAGATATTCCTTGTCTCTACTTCTTGCCCATTGGGATTATATGGTCAAGCTGCCACAACCACCCATCTTTTCTGGGGATCTGAACTCTGGTGCTCTTGCAAATGTTGCAAGTACTTTACCTGTCGAACCACCTTTCAGCCTGTTTTGTATTTATGGACAGATCTCACTCTCTAGTACAGGCTGGTGTAAAATTCACTGTAGGCCATGTATGTTCAGATTCACAGCAGTCTCTGCCTCAGCTTCCTAAGTGCTAGGATAATAGGTATGAGCCAGCACAACTGGTTAAAAGCTGAAATTCTATAACCTTAAGTAACATCCCAGTCCTCTTTCCTACCTCTGTAAATCCCACTATTCTAGGTACTTCACAGAAGTGGAAAAACTTTAATTTTTTTTTGTCAAAATAAGATGTTCACAAACTTTTATTTATTCTTTGATAGTTTCTTACATGTATATATGGTCTATCTTAAATATATCCACCCCAGGACTTCTGCAGTGCCAGCAGAAGTCAGGAGAGGGCATCAGATACCCTGGAACCAGAGTTGCAGGCAGGTGTGAACCTTAATGCGGTTATGATCAGAACTCCAGTTTCCTGCAAGAGCAGTTAAGTGCTCGTAACCCCTGAGCCATCTCTTGAGCTCATCTCTTACTGAACGTGGAACTCACAGGGTAGACCGGTTAGCAGGCACGCTCCAGGCGTTCTCCTGTCTCCGCCAACCCAAAGCTGTGGTTACAGGTGTGTGTGTGCTCTTATGCCTGGGGTTTAGTGGGTGCTGGAGATGGGCCTCTGGTTATCATGCTTTCACAGCAAGGCATTTACCACTGCGCTTCCCCTGCCGGCTAGTCGAGCTTTAATTCCTCGAAGAGCTGTTACAGGATCCCCCCCAGCAGCCATACCACATTACATTTCTACGAATGTGCAAGGTGCAAGTTTCCCACAGCCTCACTATAGCTAATCTGTGAGTTTTTGTTTTCCCTACGGTCCTGTTTTTGTTTGTTTGCTTTAAAGATTTATTTTATGTGCATAAGTGCTCTATCTGCATGTAACACCTGCATGCTAGAATAGGGCATCAGATCCCATTGGAAAAGGATGTGCGCCGCCGTGTGGTTGCCAGGAATTGAACTCAGGATCTCTGGGGGAGCTGCTGAGCCATCTCTCTCCAACCATATATATACACACACTCAGAGATGATTCAGGCAGCCACCCCATGTAAGTGCTGAGCCATACTCAGGTCCTCTGTAAGAACAGTACACAAAGCAGTGCACTCTTTAATCCCAGCACTTGGGAGGCAGAGGCAGCCTCATCCACATGGTGACTTCTAGGCCAACCAAGACCCTGCTTCCAAAGAAAGTGAACAATAAAAACAAAACAAAACAACAACAAACAAACAAAAAAACCCAGCACGCACTCATAACCACTGAGCCATCTCTCCACCACCACCCCTTTAAAATACTAGTTGTTATGGTTTGTTTGAATGTGAAATACCCCTCACAGGATTATGTATTTTAACTCTGCTCAACTTGTGGTACTGTCTGGAGGAGGAGCAGGGTGCTGGATCTTGCTGGTGGAAGTGGAGCTGGAGCCTCCGTCCTGTCCCACTGCTTCCTGGACCCTCTGCTTCCTGATCCACAGAGAAGTGGAGAAGAAGTTCCCACTGCCACAGATGGAGTTGCTCTGGCTACCATTTGCTTCCCATTACTGTGGACTCTCTTGAAATTATGAGCCAAAATAAACCTTCCTTAAGTAGTTCCTCCTCCTCCTCCTCCTCCTCCTCTTCCCCCTCCTCCTCTTCCCCCTCCTCCTCTTCCCCCTCCTCCCCCTCCTCCCTCTCCTCTTCCCCCTCCTCCTCTTCCCCCTCCTCCCCCTCCTCCCTCTCCTCTTCCCCCTCCTCCTCTTCCCCCTCCTCCCTCTCCTCTTCCTCCTCTTCCCCCTCCTCCTCTTCCCCCTCCTCCCCCTCCTCCCTCTCCTCTTCCTCCTCCTCCTCTTCCCCCTCCTCCCTCTCCTCTTCCTCCTTTCTTCTCTTTTTTCCCCCGCCTTCCTTCTCCTTTAAATTTTGAGATGGAGTCAGACTCACTGTGTAGTGGAGGAGTGGAGGATGACCTTGAATATCCGACATTTCTCCCTCCACCTCCTGAATTTTAGGCTTACAGGTGTTCACCGCCACACCTGGCTTCACTTAAACTGCTTCTGACAGGTATTTTGAAACAGAGATGGGAAAAGTAGTTAACAGAGATCCTAATGGATGTGTGGAGATACTTCAGTGTTTGTGTGTTTAATTTTAAAAGATTATGAATCAAAATGTTTTGCCTGCATGTATGCCTGTGTACCACATGCATGTCTGGGGCCTGTGGAGTTCAGAAGAAGGCATCTGAGCCCCTGGAACTGGGGCTGCAGACAGTTGTAAGTCACTACACGGATTTTAGGAATCAAACCTGGGTCCTCTAGAAGAGCACCTAGTGCTCATAACCTCTGAGCTATCTCCGGCCCTCATTGAGAAATGTGGTTTTGCATTCTGCTCCTCACATGGATGAAGATCTGAATGCCTGTTGGCATGCTCACTGGACACGTTTTTTGGGAAGATTGTTCTTCCAATTCTTGTGGTCCTGCCTTTTACAGGTTTGTTTCCATGTTCTCCTTGGCTAGCCCAAAAATCTCTCACTCAGCTGGGTTGTGGTGGTACACACCCTTAATCCCAGCACTTGGGGAGTCAGGGCAGAGGCAGAGGCAGGCAAATCTCTGTTATCTGCCAGCCTGGTCTACAAAGCTAGTTCCAGGACAGCCAGGGCTACAGAGAGAAACCCTGTTTTGAAAATCAAAAAATTAAAAAGTCTGGTTTCAGCCCCTGTATGTTTTTTAGTTTGTGGTGGTGGTGGTGGGAAACTATGGCAGGGTGGAATGGGACGGAAGACAACATTTGGGCTGTAAATAAATTGATAAAAAGTCTTGTGTGTGTGTGCACGTATATGCTCTTGTGTATGTATGCCAATGCACAAGCGTATGTATGAAGACTAGAAGCTAATGTTGGGTTTCTTCTGTGTCTATCCACCTTGTTGAGAAGGTCTCTCACTGATGGAGCAACTCTAGGTAGCCAGCTTGCTCTGGAGACCACATCTCTGCTAAGACTACAGACAGGTCACTGTACCCACCTAGTATTTAAACTGGTGTTGTGGATTTGAATGGAACCACCTTTCCAGTCCATTATATAATCTATCTGTGTGTGTGTGCATGCACACGTGTGTATGTTCTGTATCCCAGGCTACCTTGGAACTTTGATACTAAGCTGAAGATGAACTTGTGATTCTTTCTCTGAACATTCCAAATGCTGTGAATATATTTATATACTACTGCTCCCAGTGTATATACTGCTGGTAATCAAACCCATGGCTTGGTGCATGTGGACAGTCTATCAACTAAACTACATTGTGAGTTCAAGGACAGCCTGAGCTATGGGGGAATCCTATCTCAAGGAAAAAAAATGAAAAAGAAAAATAAAGATGAAAGATGAAAGAAAGCCAGACACTTTTAACAGTCTCTCTGTAAGAACAGTCCACATAGGTGGTGCACACCTGTAACCTTGGCTCCTGAGACAGGAGGATTACCCATGAGTTCTACACCAGCCTGTTCTACACAGTGGATTCCAAGCTAGCAGGTCTACATGTTGAGACTGAAAAAATACTATTGGGGTGCATTGTGTGAAGGTGTGTCTCTGTATATTCACTTGTTAATTCTGTACCAGCAGAGAGCTAAATGCTGGCGGGATCTTGCTATTTTTATTTCTACGGCCTATCACTAGCCACATATCTTGTAACTATTCCTTCTTCCTTACCTGTGTAAGGCAATCTGGATTTGTATCTGATTGGTTTTAATAAAGATCTGATGACCAGTAGCTGGGCAGGAAGTGGAGGGCAGCTCTTCTGGGTCGAGAGAGGGATGCTGGGAGAAGAAAGACTCAGGCAATTCAGACAGACAGACATGGAGGTGAACAGACAAAGCAGAGCGGAGCAGAAAGACCTGGCCACCTGGCCACCTGGCAGGACATAGTGCCAGGATTAGTCAGGTTAGAGTAGCTGGAAGCATGCCCAAGCCTAAAGGAGTAAGCTTTAAAATATTAAAAAGCCTCTGTGTCATTATAGTCCTGCTATAAAATACAAAAGTGAAAATAATAAAGGTGCTTTATGTGTGGTAATCTGAGTTTAGTTCCTACAAGTCACATGAAGGTGAATAAAGGAAACACTCCACAAACATGTTATGCGCACCTATGTGCATGCAGATGTGCATGTGCACAGACACAACAGCACTTTTTCTTTTTTAAATATGTTTTTTTAGAGATTTATTTATTTTTTTATGTATATGAGTACACTGTTGCTATCTTCAGACACACCAGAAGAGGGCACCGGATCCTGTTATAGATGGTTGTGAACCACCATGTGGTTGCTGGGAATTGAACTCAGGACCTCTGGGAGAGCAGTCAGTGCTCTTAACCTCTGAGCCACCTCTCCAGCCCTTAAATATGTTTTTAATTCAAACGGAGTTACATCATTTGGACTTCCATTGCCCCACTCTCAAACTGATGGTCTTTCTTTGATTATTATTGCTACATACATTATTATATGCATACATAATGCACAAAGGTTTGACTGCGACCTGCTGAGTCTGTTTTTGTTGTTTGTGTGTATATGGTTTCGGAGCTGACCGCTTTTTATTGAACAATCAGTAAAGGGCTCGTTCCCCCCCTCCCCGGATCACTGGTTGCCTAGTTCTTTGTCTAGGGGTGAGATCACATGAGGTCCCCCCTTTCTGGATTGGCCTAGCTCGAGTCATGGTTCACTGGTAGAGCATCTGCCCTGGCATCTACCAGTGAGGGGCTAAGGTGGGGCTTAATAGTACAGTTCGTTCCTAGCCCTAGATACAGCCCTCACTTTGCGTACTACAGCTTATAGGGAATCATCATGGATCTGTGTGAGTTCAAGGCTAGTCTGGTTGGTCTACACAGTGAGCTCCAAGACAGCCAGGGCCAAATAGTGAGACACTGTCTTGAGAAAAAAAAACAAAAAAACAAAAAAACCCAAATCAATAAAAATAAAAGCTGGGTTGTCTTTACATCCACATCACCCACATCAGCACCAAGGACAGCACCAGGGAGCCCTGCAGGCCAGGAAGAAGGCTTTCTGGCAAGGCAGTCTTGCTGCCTGCAACCCTGAAGGGTCTGGTCTCTTCCTTAAGCTCCACTGTGTTCCCAGCCTCCCAGGGGATGTCCAGTGAGGGTTGCGTTGAGTGAAGAGCTGGGTGGTCGATTACAGATGTCTGTTGGGTCACCTGAGTCTGAGTGTAGTCAGTTCTAGGTAAGACTGGCCATCCTCACCGCTAGAATTTGAGGGCTTCCATATCCTACCTCCACCCGTACATGTACAGGAATTCCTATTTTAAGCACACTGTGACTGGCCTACCCCCAGGAGCCTCCCAGTCCCAGGTTCCCTTCCCAAGGTGCTCCCTTGCTTCCTCCTTCAGTTAGTGAGGAGTTGAGCTTAGAGGGCCTGACTTCAGCAAAGGAGTGAAGCAGTCTGTTGTCATTTCATAGGTCTTTCAATTCTGGCTCCACATGAATATGTCTAGATAGAGAAGTGCTAGCTGGGTTCGGTAGAGCGGTAAAACTTGGAAAGGAGTGAGAACCAAGCAGGCGTGTTACAAGTAGCTCACTAGTGTGAGATCAGAGCCAGGCTAACCCTGGAACAGAGTCACAGGGGGCAGGGAGTAGCATGAGCTTGTATGGAAAACGTGTATGCCTCCCAAGAACAGGTTCGGTGAGATTTCCTGAGCCTGTGTGGACTTCAAGAGTGGACAGGCGTGGCTATCAGAAAGATGTTCCCACTGTAACGAAAGACAGGGAACAATAGATAATGCTAACAGCAATTACAGTAAGAGATTTGCTTAAATTACATACATGGGCCTGGAGAGATGGCTCAGTGGTTAGTTGCTTGCTTCACACACATATTGTGGGAGACCAGGCTGAGAATAACCAGGCCTTCAACAGCCCCCACCTAAAAGCCAAATGGTCCTTTGTTGGGAGCTGAACCACCCCCTCCTTCCCAAGGCTGCTCCACCTCCTCCTCCCTTCACAAGGCTCCCTGTGAGAATCATCTGACTGACACCTGGGGCTGTTGAGGAGGATCTGGGACTCTGAGATAAGCTACCCGGCATACAGCGGCACCAGGACTCTCACATTAATCACAAAAAGTTTCAAGCCTGCAATCAGCATCCCCCCCTTTTGTCCTTCGATCTGTTTCTTTTGATCATGCCTTAAACCCCCCCCCCATCTCCCCTCACCGTGTGCCTTATAACCAGGCGTTCAGCCCTCATTAAACCTTGACAACCATTGCAGGGTCTCCTCCTCTTTCTCGCCCATTTCTCTTTCAGGCTCGGTCCCCCTCGACCCACAGAATAACTAGGTCCCGCTTAAGAAGTGCCAGGCTCCCATGGCACTTGTAAGCCCGGTGCTGGAGAAGTGGAGAGACTTAAACCCCCGGGGCTGATTGGCAAGTCAGTCTAGCCCGATCAGTGCATTCCAGGCCAACCAGAGGTCCTGTCTCAAAAGGCAAGATTGCTGGTTTCTGAGGAATGACACAAAAATTAATCCTCTAGCCTCTATACAAATGTGTGCATACACTTGCAAATACACACACACACACACACACACACACACACACACACACAGAGATATGTTGGGACTTCAGTGTAAGCATAGTAAAACTAGGAACTAGGAGAGGAAGCTGGTAATATGGAAAGAGAATAGAGTTTTAAAAAGCCTAAAGTCATTTGTACATTCAGTCAACAAACATTTATAGAGAAACCATTATCTTTCAGCCAAAGTTCTGTGTGGCAGGTTTGTGATCCTGGATAGCTGGGAAATCTAGGTAGAGAATGACAAGTTTTAGGACTGCCTGGGCAACTTAATGAGCCCATGTCTCAGAAGGTAAAAGGAGGTGGTTAAGCGCACTGACTGCTCTTCTAAAGGTCCTGAGTTCAAATCCCAGCAACCCCATGGTGGCTCACAACCATCTGTAATGAGATCTGATGCTTTCTTCTGGTGTGTCGGAAGACAGCTACAGTGTACTTACATATAATAATAATGCCTGCTTCTGTCTTTCAAGTGCTGGGATTAAAGGCATGTGCCACACTGCCCGGTGATAATAAATAAATCTTAAAAAAAAAAAAAAAAAGAAGGTAAAAGGAGGACCAGTACGATGACAGACAGAGAGGGTGAAGACACTTGCTGCCAAGCCTGATGTGACCTAAATTCAGTTTTCTGAATCCACACGATGGAAGGTGATAACTGACTCCTAAAAGTGGTCCTCTAATATCCATACATGTGTCATCGCATGCTTGTATTCATGTACACACAAGAAATACAAGTCTGGCGATGGTGGCACAGACCTTGGCAAGTGGCTCTCTGTGTAGCTGATCTTTGCTGCTTTGTGGGTTACCTTTCCCAACCTTTATCCCCCCAGTTTTACCCCCTATAACTACACAGGAGAGAAAGGAAGATGGGGCGGGGGAGAGATCCCTAAATCTATTTTCTTTCCTTTTGCTTCTTATTTGAGCACAACTACTAACAAACCATAACCAAAAACCCTTGAACAACCAACAACTTCACCACTACCTCTCAGGGCCCTCTGAAAAGTTCCCAGAATTCCAAACATCACACAATCAAACTACAAACTACCTGCAGCTGACAAAACCACGCCTCTGCTAAAGCACGCGGCAAATCATAGTCAGCTGCCACAGTCAGCCTGAAGCAATTCCATATTCCCACATATGGGATTAAAATGAAAACATATTCTTATAATATTTCTGTGTTTTTATTTATGTATTTTGTTTAATGTATGAGTGATCTGTCTGCATGGACATCTGCATGCCAGAAGAGGGCATTAGATCCCTTTAAAGATGGTTGTGAGCCACCATGTGGTTGCTGGGGATTGAACTCAGGATCTCTGGAAGAACAGTCTCTTAACCATTGACCCATCTCACTAGCCACTTTTCTGTGTTTTTCAAAGAAACTAAGATTCCAAAATTATTACTACATCTCTGATAGTTTGAGGCCAGCCTGGTCTACAGAGTGAGTTCCAGGACAGCCAGGGCTACACAGAGAAACCCTGTCTCGAAAAAAACAAAAAACAAAAAACAAAAAAAAAACAAAAAAAAAAAGAAAAGAAGCCGGGCGTGGTGGCGCATGCCTTTAATCCCAGCACTCGGGAGGCAGAGGCAGGCGGATTTCTGAGTTTGAGGCCAGCCTGGTCTACAAAGTGAGTTCCAGGACAACCAGGGCTATACAAAGAAACCCTGTCTTGAAAAACAAAAAAAAAAAAACAAAAACAAAAACAAAAAAAAAAAAGAAAAGAAAAGAAAAGAAAGAAATCAATATAAAACTGAGTTAAAGATAAAAAGAGAGTTGGATGTTATAGCCACAGCATTATGGAGGCAGAAACAGGAGGACCAGGAGTTGGAGGCCAGCTTTGACTATGTGACAACTTCAAAGCTAACATGAGACCACTTGAAACCCCATCTAAAACTGAAAAATAAAAATAAAAAAAGGACTGAGCATGATAGTGTACCTTTAATCCCAGCACCCTGGAAGCAGAGGCAGGATCTCTGTGGGCTTAATGGCAGCCTGGTCTACATAGGGAGTTCCAGGCCAGCCAGGAATAAAAGTCCTGTCTCAAAACAAAAACACCAAGTAAAAGAGAGATGGGGATATAGACCTGTGGTTGAGCATCTTACCCAGAGGCTACCAGTGAAGAACTTGGGGTGTATGGTTTCACAGGACAGTGCTGGCCTCACATGCAGGAGGCCCATGGTTCAGTTTCTCATACTGCACAAGCAAACAAGATAGAACCTTATTGTGCCTGTCCCTGTAAGCAGATCTCACTACCTAGTGTGAGGAGGGGAACCATTGTGACATTTGTGGGTGATAGGATGATCTAGGCCCCGGGAGATCTGCAAGGGAATCATTGCAGACTCCACTTCTCTTGGATAGATGACAATAGGGCCAATTGCAACTGGGGCAATATGTATCTTCCATCTGGTTTGTTAGCCAATATTGAATTCCAGGCAACGAGTTGTCTGGGAAAGCAGACCCCAGACTGAGAACACCTGCCGCCTCTTAAGGTCTCACTCTATAAAGTTCACATCTACCTTCCATTCCATTTTCCAGGATCCACTATCTCCTGCACAGATAAATCATGTACCTAGAGGAAGAAAGTTAGGGCTGGGGATGTAGGACAGTTGGTCGATGCCTACCTAGAAGGCACAAAATCCTTTGGAGGTGGGCACATGGTGGTGGTTTGAACCAAAATGACCCCAAGGGCTCATAGATTTGAATTCTTGGCCCTTAGCTAGTAGAACTGTTTGGAAAGGATTATGAGATGTGACCTTGTTGGAGGAAGTGTGTCACTAGAGGTGGGTGTACTAGCCGATTTTGTGTGTCACTTGACACAGGTTACAGTCATCAGAGGGAAGGATCCATGGTTGAAGAAATGCCTCCGTGAGATCCAACTTTAAGACATTTTCTCAATTAGTGACCAGTGGGGAGGGCCCAGCCCACTGTGAGCAGTGCTGTCTCTAGGCTGGTGGTTCTGAGTTCTCTAAGGAAGCAGGCTGAGCAAGCTATGGGGGAAAAGCTAGTAAGCAGGACCCCTCCATTGCCTCTGCATCAGCTTCTGCCTCTAGATTCCAGCCCTAGTTGAGTCCCTGTCCTGACTTCCTCCAAAGATGGACTATGATCTAGAAGTATAAGTCAAATGAAGCCTTTCCTCCTCAACTTGCTTTTTGGTCATGGTCTTTCATGGCAGCAATAAAAACCCTATCCAAAACAGTACCAGGAGTGGGGTATTGCTGTGACAGACCTGACCATGTTTTGGGGAAGTTTGTGGAAGTACTTTGGAACTTTGAGGTAGAAAAGCCATTGAGTGGGAGCTTGGAAGACAAGAATGTTGAGAGCAGGGGCTGGAGAGATGGCTCAGAGGTTAAGAGCACCAGCTGCTCTTCCAGAGGTCCTGAGTTCAATTCCCAGCAACCACATGATGGCTCACAACCATCTATGAGATCTGGTGCCCTCTTCTTGTGTATAGGAATACATGTAAGCAAACACTGTAATGTAGTACATAAATAAATCCTTAAAAAAAAAAAAGAATGTTGAGAGCAATGCAGATGATGGAGGCCTGGCTTGTGAAACTTCAGAAGAAAGTTTAAAGATTATCAGAAATGTTCCCTATTTTGATTTAAGATTCTGTGGTTCTGGTTAGCTGGGATTGAAGAATCAGCCATGATTAACAACATACCAGAACTACTAAAGTGAAACCTTTGTTTTATGGGAACAATTGATGCTGGCTAGCTGGAGTTAAGAATTTAGCAGTAGCCGGGCAGTGATGGCACTGCCTTTAATCTCAGCACTTGGGAGGCAGAGGCAGGCAGATTTCTGAGTTTGAGGCCAGCCTGGTCTACAGAGTGAATTCCAGGACAGCCAGGGCTACACAGAGAAACCCTGCTTTGAAAAACCAAAATAAATAAATAAATAAATGAAAGAAAGAAAGAAAAGAAAAGAAAAGAAAAGAAAAGAAAAGAAAAGAAAAGAAAAGAAACCAGGGAGACCCACCCATCACCATGCAAGGCTGTCCTGGCAGGGGTAGATGACCAGAAACCTGTCCTCCATTGCATGGCAAAAACAGGCCCTAGACTCATAGAGCCCCACCTGCCACCACAGAATGCAGCACACGTGGAAGTCGTCCATAGACCAGTCTGTCGCCCTGCCATAGAGGTGGGCTGTAGACACCTAGAGACCTGCTTGCCACTATAGCACGTAGGTAGGGCAAAGGAGGTCACCCTTAGGCCTGCCAGCCCCATGGCCCCCATGCAGTGAGAGTCAGTGCAGTGTGCAAATGTGTGGTGAACTCATGAGAGAGAAAGAGAAGCAGAACCGTTTGAGCATTATGAAGAGAGATGGAGCTGGAGATGAGAGGAGTCGTCTCTTGTGAGTAGCCAGTCCCACCACCTGCGGCTATGGTGAAGCCCCAGCCCTTCCTGCCTCTGAGGGCCATGGCTGGGTGTGTGGTCATGCAGCTGCAGTGTCTATGTCCATGACCTATGTTACCACTAGAGACCATGAAGACGTCCCTAGTTTGGGCAGCCATCTGGGGACACAGAGATAGACAGGTGTTGTGCAGAACTAGCCCTGCCCCCTCACTGGTTATGGCACTCTGGAAAGCTGGCCCCACATCTCACCAGTGGCAGAGCTTGGGACAGGGGTTCCTGCACCTCTCCCAGGCAGCATAGTAGAATTGGCCCTGGTGGTGGGTGGGTGGGGGCGGGGCTCAGGTGAATTGGCTCTGAGGACATGAGGTGGTGTGGTGCAACTGCCCCTTCAAGTCCCCCCATTCCTTACTGTGGCAGTTGAGAGAGCTTGATATGGGGTCCTGGGAGCGAGTGAACTGGCCTTGCCCCTCCCCAGCTGTAGCACTCAGGAGAGAAGGCCCTGCACCTCACCTGGGCAGCACAGCCAAGTAGATCCTGGTGGGGGGGGTGAGGGCAAGCCAGCCTGAGGGCATGAGCTAGGGACAGCTGACCACACAACTGGTCTGACATCAGGAAGTTTGGGCACAGGGCTGATGCCCTGTGCCACCGTCCATCCCACTCCCTTGATACCTGAGGGAATCTAGAGAGGTGGTCTACGGATGTGAGAGTGGGAGAGCTGGCCCTGTCCCTCACTGGCTGCATCCCTTGGGAGGGTAGGCTCTCAGCTCCGGAGCACGGTGGAAGCTGGCTCTGGAGGCATGGGTGCAGGTGAACTGGACCAGAAGACACAAGAGCAGGAGAGCTAATCCTGCCTCCTGCCCATGGTGCCAATGAGAGTGCCTAGTCAGAGCAGTACTAGAGGGCTCTGCTAGTGCACAGTCTGGTGGTGTGGATGTGGGAGAGCTGGCAGCAGGCTGACCGGCTCAGTTACCACCCAGGCCCAGGCCCAGGGCATTGAGTTAACCTCCACAAAAATTCACATCGTCGTGGAGCTGTTGGAGCGTGTGAAAGGGCCATCCTGCTGATCCAAAGCTGTAAGATCGCCACGACACAGGGTCGCAACAGGATAACAGGGAGGAGTCCCGGTGAGGATCCAATGTTGATGGTGTAACGGGAGCCAGAGGCCTTGAACCAGACCCATGACTCATTGCAATGAACATTTGCAAGTCAAGATGTGTGGACAGAGGGGTATACTGTGGGACACACTGTGACGCACTTCAGCTTCCATGATGAGATGTAATTCCTATAATTTGGTTTTGTTTTCAGACCCTTGTTTTCTTTATTACTACAAGCAGGAAGCTAAGAGGGCTCTGAACTTGTTTAGGGAAGCCTAGAATTGGGCCCAGGTAATAAAATACACAAAGAAACCACGAAATCTCAAAAATACATTTTCTTTAGAAAGCTTTCAAGTATTACACACAAAAGCAAACAGTTTTACCTTAAAAATATCAATAATCACACCAATCGCCTACTCCTAATTATAATTACTTCTTCAAGCAACATTTGTCTTTGTTTCCAAGTGCAGCAACAGGTGATAAAAATCTAGTTTCTCCCATTGCTTACAGTATAAACTATCTCTCAAACCACAGTTCAGGCAGCTTAACTTAAAGTGCATAGACTGTAAAATGCATCAAATTTGACATTATTCAATAAATGAAAAAAAATCATAATCTCAAAAAAGTATTTCAAAACCTTTTATAGAGCGCATATAAATAGTAGTCATCTACTTCATGATGTCAGTGTCTGTCAACCAGTGGCAGTTGGGCCTCTATCCAGAAGCACGGGGACCAATCCTGCTATACTGTACACTTCAATAGTTGCATTGATGAACAGTACAATCTTGGAATGATGTTTGTTTTTATTTTTATTTTATTTTATTTTTTGAGACTTCATATCTCTGTATAGCCCTGGTTGCCCTGTAATTCTCTGTAGACCAGTCTATCCTTGAACTTAAGAGATCTGACTGCCTCTGCCTTCCACATGCTGGGATCAAAGGCGTGGGCCACCACACTTGGTTCTTGAAAGATATTCATTTACACACACACACACACACACACACACACACACACACACACACACAGAGTTTATTAAGCCAGCCACATACCTCTAATTTCAGCACCTGGGAGACAAAGACAGGAAGATTTTTGTGAGTCCTTCAACTATATAAAGAGCTTCAGACTAGCCAGAGTTCCATGGCAAGACCCCACCTCAAAAAAACAAAACAAAATGCCACATTTAAAAAAAATGCCCAAGACACTAATCACTTTTCATCCAGGCAGCTGGTAGCAGGGTGCCTCACCAGGAAGCTCCTTGGGCACAGGGGCCAGAGCTCCATCCCAGATGTGCACATGGGACACAGGGACCAGAGCTCCATCCCAGATGTGCACATGGGACAGGCTCAGTCCTCAGATGGGCTCTGCAGCTAGAAGCAAGCACGAAATTTCAGTCCCATCATCCACTGTTGTTTCCGCTGGCAGAATTCTGACAGGAAGATCAGTTTTCCCCGAAAGCATCCACTGCTCGCCTGCACCAGGCTCTGTGAGGCGTCGGCTTCTCTAAACACTGGAAGGATGGATTCAAAGCCTTGTGAAACTTCCAGAGTTTGTAATCTTGGCATTTGAGAGAGCTAGCTCTAAGTCACTCATGGGGAGGACTACGTGGCACCAGTTGATCAATGTAGGCAACCACTGAAAATGAGGCAGTATCTTACCATAAACAGAGTGGGGCTGTCACCAATCTACAACTTCAAAAGCTGTTTAGGTGAGGCCACACGTGAGGTGTGTCATGAGAAACGGACTGTCAACCACTACCGACAGCAAGACCAACAAAGGCTTGAGGGAGGCTTTGTAAAGAACAGAACATTGCAAAACCAAAGACTTTAACTTCACAAAAACTGTCCTTGTACACATCTCAACTATCTTTATTGTACTTATTTAGGAATTATTGTGAGGCCATGTCAACAAATTCTATAATTTGGACTCCTTTAAGACCAAACACTCATTGACAATCTGTCTTTTCAGTAGACCAGTCATGGCCTACATTGTTGGCTCTGAAAGCTGGATTATTCTTAGGTTAAAACAAAACCAGAACCCCTTGCAGATTATTTTCATCATTTTGCTACCATCTATTCATTTTATTTTAGCTTTTCTTAATTCTTCCCTGAATCCAGAAACACCCAAGGCAACAAGAGGCATGTTCTGAAAACAAAACAAGAAAACCTGTTACCCCCTTGATTTCCACTCTTACATTCAGTACTAATAAATCCACTAACTCCCAATTATTCCGTTGTAAAGTCCTAAAAAAAAAAAAAAAAACCCAAGGGTTTAATGGAAATACTGTCCAGAGCACACCACATAGGGTGGGTTGTTAAGTTCTATTAACAAGAACGCCAATGACCCTACAAAGAACGACAAAACCCAACACCAGCTGATGAACTTGGCAACTGATAATTGTTGGCTTAGAGTTATGTTGGTAGGCAGGGCAGTGACAATACGTTCCAGGGCTCCGATGCTCAGGCTGGCAGGTCGGGCTCCGTATCCAAGAAGCTCCCAGGGGGAGAACCAGAAGTCTTTGTGGAGTCCAAAAGAAGTTGTTGCTTCAGCAAAGCCTAATAGGATGGCATCCAATATAGAAATCAATGGAAGACCCTCAAACGTGCCCTAGAGGACGAGTCCTCAGAGGTAAAAGGGGTCCCTCTACCGATGCGGTTGGGGCCTCTTTTTATGTTTTAGTGACCTACTGTATTAGTAAGTTTAATTCAACCATTATACCCAGTTCTGCCAACACAACAAAATGTTTCTCTCAAAACTTCACTGAACTCCTAGGACAGGTTTCTTGCTCTGACAGAGCTCCAGACAAAAATGCACTCCAACCAAGTTCCCAGGCTTAATTAAGAGGGTATCATTGATAAGTCTGTTTTGACCCACGTGGTAGGAAGAGCCGAGATATTTCTGGGTCACCAGTCACTGCTGTCATAGCCCTGCACACCCAAACAAGCTCAAGAGTCACGCTTTGCTGTGAGGGTGAAGACTCTAGATCTGACCAGAAGCGAGACCCTGCCCCCCCCCCCACACCCAGACTGGCAGGGTGAGAAAAGAAGCTGCGAAGCAGACTACACCAAAATGCCAGAGCCCACGCCTCCAGTGCACAGCCAGGAGCCCCTGCTGGGCTTCTGACCACCTTCTCCTTACAAGGTCCTGAACACAGCAGGAAATAAATCCAGGATTATCTTGAACCCAGTAAGTCCGGTGGAGAGGGTTTGCCATGCACATGGGACTAGCTGCTCCCTGGCCTTTGTTGCTTTTGAGAGAGCTGCACAGAAGACACAGGAGGTGCCAGAAACATCCTCACACCCTGCAATCGCCCACATTGATCTAGATGCTTAAGTGCTTGCAGGAGCCGCCCACCAAGCTCTGCTTCCTTCACCTTGCCTGGTGCAGGGAGTGGTCTGACCCGTGGCTTTGTCAATCAAAGAGCCTTCTCCTTCAGTTCTGTACGCTGAAGCCAAGAAATGCTACAAGTGCGAGCATAATTCTGCAACAACTCAAATGGGTTGTGGTTCAGTCGTTGTGAGAATGTCTTTTGAAATTAAGAACATTTTTCCTACTTTAAAAAAAAAAGTCATAAATGGTGTCTGCTTTATTTAGCCCAGTCAGTAACTTGTTTAACTTACAAAGAATGCAATGATAGAAATGAACCACCTTGTCTATCTGCTTTCCTCAGGAAACCATGATTTGTGAATTCCAAATTAGATTGTTAAGAAGGCAAGTGACATCTGCGTGCTAGCTGCTACTCAGATGGCTGGGTGGGTGGAGGACCCGAGGCAGTGACAATTCAGCAGAGGCTGCCTGACTGATCTCGCCCATTTTCCTTATTTCCTCCTGAGGCTGGACTCAGCACGGGCAGTCTGACTACCGCAGTAAGCCTTAAAACTCTTACGTGCATTTATTGCCAACATTCTTCTAGAGCTCCGTCAGAGCATAATCTGCCCTTAGATCAAGATGCAATCTTGATAGGAACTTTATTTTATTTGGGCAGAACCGGATACAATGGCTGAATTAAACTTAGTAACACACAGAGTTACGTAGATTAAATATAGTAAGAGTTTGTGTAGGTAGGAGGAGCTCAAAATGTTGAGGAGTCGTGTTTCAGTTACGTGATTGCTCTTAGTTACATGTGCTATGGTGGTGGTGGTGTGATTATAAAAAGTACTCGACTCTGTCAGCTAAGTCGTAGCTTCTGACAGCAATAATCCATGTTATTTTAGATTTTGAGGGCATAGCTATGCTTTAAACAAAATTATGAAATGCTATTCAATACACATAATCACATTAACCACACTTGAGTAATTCCCTTCTACATTTTATCTGATTGTACCCATGTGATGTCCTACATATCCAAACGCATGAAGCAGGAACTGAGGTGCAAAACTTCTTTCACTAACGCCTTCAGCCAACAGCGAAAACCTTCAGCCAACAGCGAAAACAGCCGTTATATATGCTTTCACGTGCATATGCGTGTACTTCAAAAAGCAATGCGCCATCTCTTCATCCACTGTCAACTTAATGGAAAGGGTGGGGGCCACCAGGCATGGGTGGAGCACCAGCAGGTCCTGAAGGCACGTGGTAAGGATTGTTCAGAGTAGGATGGGGTCCTGCAGGGCCAGGATATGGTGCTGGTGGTCTGCAGGCTCCCGGTGGCACAGTGCCCCACGGATCACGCTGTGCTCCTGACACTGGAAGAGGAACAGTGGGATATGGCCCTGGTATATTAGGATGCTGCCCCTCAATTCCTGGTGCCCAAGGTCCGTGGACCTAAAGAACCAGTTGCAGCTGGATCTGTGGGTGCGCCATATGACCTAGGCAGCTCTGGCCTAGGCATATTTGGCGTAGCATATGGCTCTGTGGGGCCAGGGCCTGGCACTGCAGGGGCTGGATAAGGAACATGATGGGGGACATGATGGTCCAGAAGGAGGAAAGGGGGGGAGTTCTGGGGGGGGGGTCTGGTTGGAGGCATGGAGGGATGCATTCCTGTTGGTACTGGTCCAAAATAAAGGGTGCCACACTACTCCCGGGGGTGGGGGTGGGGGTCCAGGTGGCACTGCAGGTGGAGCACTTGGATTACTCCACGGGCTGGAGCCTGGCCACCCTTGAGGAGAATGGCCAACTTTTGTATTGGTCACAGTAGGCGGTTTGGCAGAGGACTCTTAAGGTAGGGCATCTGCCAAGGAAAATTCATCTGACATTTTCCCAGCAGGATCCGAGTCCTAGGCGTGGCACAAGTGGCGGCAGTGAGTCCAGAGAGACAGGCAAGGCAATGGAGATCCGCTGGAGGCCTGATGGACCCAGGCGGCAGAGACTCGGCTCCTCCTGGCACCGGAAGCGATAATTTGGTTTTGTTTGTTTGTTTATTTGTGTGTTCTTTATTTTTCATTTGGTGAGTGGAGTTCGCAAGGGTGGATGCAAGGGAATACAGAAATGAGAAGGACTGGAGTGGAAGATGTGAAACTCACCAAGAATCAATAAAAAGTAACAAAGTAAGAAGGAGGAGGAAGGAGGAGGAAGGAGGAGGGAGAAGAGACCAGCATCACTGAGGTGAAATCTTCTGGGAAGTATTTACTGAGAGCACAGAGAACTGTGTTCCAGAGGGAGTCACGGATTCATACATAGCTGGACCTCCCGGTGGCTGTGGTCCAGGTGGTACTGGTTTTGAAAGCATGAAGGGAAGGAGTCACGGACAACAACTGAGGCTTGGTATTATGAGAGGCCATTTGTGAAGATGCAGCCTCAGTGGCAGTTGAAGGCCCAGGACTGAAGGAGTCAAGCAAAAGTTTAGGCTTGGCACCAGGAAGAGAGCTTGTGAGAGGCTATTGGTGAAAGGGCAGCCCAGTTGAAGCAAGGGAGCCCAGCAGGTTTGGAGATGCCAGTACCATGGGATGACCACCAAGAACAGCAGCAGCAGCAGCAGCAGCAGCAGCAGCAGCAGCAGCAGCAGCAGCAGCAGCAGCAGCGCCAATCAGAACCTAGAAGATAAGCTGTGTTTGCTGCAGAGGACAGAGCTGAAGAAGTGACTCAAGCCCTCTGGAGGAGCCCAGAAGATCACGAGTGGATTCCAGACATTGGACATTGAGTCATTTCTACTACGGGAGTTTAATTTTGCTTGGTTCAGCCTGTGATTGCGCTGTGCCCTAGTTCTTCCATTTTGAAGAAGATGTTTAATTTAATGTTGATCTTTACAGGTGCCCACGGCTGAAAGACCTTGAACTTTTAGAAGAGATTTTGCATTTTTAGAGATATTGGATATTTTTTTTAAAGATTTATTTATTTATTTATTTATTATATGTAAGTACACTGTAGCTGTCTTCAGACACTCCAGAAAAGGGCATCAGATCTCGTTACGGATGGTTGTGAGCCACCATGTGGTTGCTGGGATTTGAACACTGGACCTTCAGAAGAGCAGTCGGTGCTCTTGCTCACTGAGCCATCTCACCAGCCCGTATACTGTTGGTGTCTTCAGACACACCAGAAGAGGGTGTTGGATCCCATTAGAGATGGTTGCAAGCCAAACCGCCATGTGGTTGCTGGGATTTGAACTCGGGACCTTTGGAAGAGCAGTCAGTCCTCTTAACCACTGAGCCATCTCTCCAGCCCAGAAGACTGATGGAACTTTTAAAGTTATTTGTGTTTTTCATGTGAGATCTTAGGGATGAATAAGAATGAAAGGTTGGGCTTAACAGCGATGCGGTTGTGTGTCAAGTTGACAGTTTCACTGCCTATTTTTTTTTTGTGGCAACTTGACACAAGCTAGAGTCAGCAGAGAGGAAGGAATCTCTATTGAGAATGGGGCGGGCTGGTGAGATGGCTCAGTGGGTAAGAGCACCCGACTGCTCTTCTGAAGGTCCTGAGTTCAAATCCCAGCGACCACATGGTGGCTCACAACCATCAGTAATGAGAATGGGGCATGGCCCAGACCATGGTAGGTGGTGCCACCCCTGGGTTGGTGGTCTTGGGATCTATAGGAAACCAGATTAAGCAAGCCATGGGGAGCAAGCCAGAAAGCAGCACCCCTCCATGGTTTCTGCATCAGCTCCTGCCTCCAGGATCTTATCCTATTTGGGTTCCTGTCCTGACATCCTTTCAGTGGTGGACGTGTACGCTGAATAAACCCTTTGCTCCCTTGCTTGCTTTTTGGTCATGCTGTTTCGTAACAGCAATAGAAACTCTAGCTAAGATGGTGGGCTCTGAGATTTTTTTTCAAAAGCACGTGTCATTCCCAGTTAGCACCTCTCTTTCTCTCTCTCTCTCTCTCTCTCTCCCTCCCTCCCTCCCTCCCTCCCTCATGTTTGTAGGTCAGGATATAAGGTATAAGCTCTCAGCTACTCATGCTCCAATTCCATGCCTGCCTGCTGCCATGCTCCTCACCATGATGGTCCTGGACTCACACTCTGTAGTGTAAGCTCCGGTAAACTCTTTTCTAAGTTGCCTTGGTCATGGTGTCTTATCACAGGACTAGAAACGTAACTAACACCGGGCAGAAGGATCAGGAATTCAAGGTCATCCTCAGTGTATTGTCTCTCTTCAGTAGAGTGTTTGACTAGTGTCTGAGAGGCCCCAGCCTGGTACCAGGAAACCAAAAGGAGAAGGATGCTATAGGAATCTCCATCCGTAAGCTGCAGCCAGTCCCATGGCAGCACTGGCCTGATCCCTGGGTTTATTGTTTAGGATGGATGGGAAGTCCTCCTGCTGTAGATTGAGAAGGCCGAAGTGTCAAGTCTGCTAACTTAGCATAACCCTTTCACTGACATACACAGGAACAAAGGCAGGAAACACATGGGGCGTCTGTCGCAGCTGAGGGACAGCCTTAGCTACAGTCATCCTTGTGTACTTGTCATGATTCGAAAGTGAAATGTCCTCACAGGATCCTGTGTTTGAACTCTTGATCCCAGCAATTGGCACCACGTGGGGACGGACCTTCAGGAGGCCGTGCCTTGTTGGATTGCTTGAGGGTTGTAGCTGGGTCCAACTTCCTGAGCTCAGATATGTGAATACTTTAGATTGTAATGTCCCAGTGCCACGCCTCCCTGGTGATGGACTGTACCTTCTGCAGCCATGAGTCCAAAGTCCCTCCTTAACTTGCTTTTGTCAGGTATTTTAATCACAGTGTAGAGAAAATTAACCCCAGCTTTAGCCAGGTCTGGAGTCATTTTGACCTTTTAAATGAAATTACTTTCATATTAGTGTTTGGCTTTATTTATTTATTTAATTTATTTCCTACATTCCATATTTTATCTGCCCCCCCATCCACCCACATTCCATACCTCCTCCCCACTACCCTTTCTCCACATGGATATCCCCACCCCCCACCCCCCACCCCACCTGACCTCTAACCTCCCTGGGGCCTCCAGTCTCTTGAGGGTTATTTCTCTGACTAAACCCAGACCTGGCCGTCCTCTGCTGTGTGTGTGTTGGGGGCCTCTTATCAGCTGGTGGATGCTGCCTGGTTGGTGGTCCAGTGTTTGAGAGATCTCTGGGATCCAGATTAATTGAGACTGCTGGTCCTCCTACAGGATCACCCTTCTCCTCAAATTCTTTCAGCTTTCTCTAATTCAACAACAGGGGTCAGCTGCTTCTGTCCATTGGTTGGGTGCAAACATCTGCATCTGACTCTTTCAGCTGCTTGTTGGGTCTTTTAGAGTGTGATCATGCTAGGTCCCTTTTTGTGAGCACTCCACAGCCTCAGTAATAGTGTCAGGTCTTGGGACCTTCCCTTGAGCTAGCTCTTACTTTGGGCCTGTCCCTGGACCTTCTTTTCCACAGGATCCTCTCCATTTCCATCCCTGTAATTCTTTCAGACAGGAACAATTATGGCTCAGAGTTGTGACTGTGGGATGGCAACCCCATCCCTCACTTGATGTCCTGTCTTCCTGCTGGAGGTGGGCTCTGTAAGTTCCCTCTCCCTACTGTCGGGCATTTCATCTAAGGTCCCTCCCTGTGAGTCCTGAGAGTCTCTCACCTCCCAGGTCTCTGGTGCACTCTGGGGGTGGTGTCCCCCAACCTCCCCTTTCCTGAGGTTGCCTGTTTCCATTCTTTCTGCTGGCCCTCGGGGCTTCAGTCCTTTTTCCTCACCCAATACCAGGTCAGGTTCCCCCCTGCCCAGTCCACTTTCCCTTCTAGGTCCCCTCCCTCTTTCCCCACTTGTGATTGCTTTCTTCTCTCTCCCAAGTGAGACTGTGGCATCCTCATTTGGGCACTTTAGCTTGTTGACCTTTTTGAGTTCTGTGGACTGTATCTTGGGTATTCTGTACTTTTTTTTTTTTTTTTTTTTTTTGGCTAATATCCACTTAGTGAGTACATACCATGCACATCCTTTTGGGTCTGAGTTACCTCACTCAGGATGATATTTTCTGGTACTTTAAAATATTTATTTATTTATTAATAATTTTAAATATTTATTTTATGTGCATTGGTGTGACAGTTTCAGATCCCTTGGAACTGGAGCTATAGAAAATTGTGAGCTGCCATGTGGGTGCTGGGAATTGAACCTGGAATCTTTGGAAGAATAGACAGTGCTCTTAGCCACTGAGCTATCTCTCCAGCCCTTGGTTTTATTTTTAAACTATTTTCATTTTACGTGTACGGGTGTTTCTCGTGCAAGTATGTCTGTGCACCATGGGCATCCAGTGCCCCCAAGGTTCAGAGAAGGAAGTCAGATCCCCTACAAGTAAAGTTACAGATAGTTGTGAGCCTCCATGTGGATGCTAGGAATAGAACCCAGGCCATCTGCAGGAGCAGGTGCTCTTGACCACTGAAAATCTCTCCAGCCCCACAGGGACCGTTTGTGTCCCTTACAGATTACTATGGAATCAGAGCCAGGGTGTAATAACTGCAATCTTTCTTTCCAGGATCTTCCAGGACATTGGAAATCTGCCTCAGAGAGAAGCCAGGTGAAAGGGTTCCTTCCTAAGCTTTGATTGGCCTCAGCAAGTCCCCCCCGAAGGTAACGTGTTCAGACAGAAGTGCTTCTCGGTGTGAAACTTGCTGGGAGCTGGAAACAGGCGGTGAGCCTGTCCGTGTGGTTGTGTTTTGGTGTTTGATCTTTTTTCCAGGCACAGAGCTGCCACATGGCTCCTGGGAACATTTGGTTGCTCACAGATACTTGTCAGTAAGAGTCAGTAAGTAGTGTGTGTCTGTGTCTATTTATGTGGTATTTGAAATGGCCTTACACTATAGCCCAGGCTGGCCTACCTCTCACAGTGATCCTTCAATGTTAGCCCCCCCCCCATTCTGAATCATGGTGCCTGCTTGCCTTCTTTCACACCCTCTGCCAGGACGATCACAGTCTCACCCTCTGACACTGTAAGCCCTGTCTTCGTCGGGGTTGCTATTCCTGCACAAACATCATGACCAAGAAGCAAGTTGGGGAGGAAAGGGTTTATTTGGCTTACACTTCCATATTGCTGTTCATCACCAAGGAAGTCAGGACTGGAACTCAAGCAGGTCAGAAAGCAGGAGCTGATGCAGAAGCCATGGAGGGATGTTCTTTACTGGCTTGCCTCCCCTGGCTTGCTCAGACTGCTCTCTTATAGAACCCAAGACTACCAGCCCAGGGATGGCACCACCCACAAGGGGCCTCTCCCCCTTGATCACTAATTGAGAAAATGCCTTGCAGCTGGATCTTGTGTAGGCATTTCCCCAACTGAAGCTCCTTTCTCTGTGATAACTCCAGCCTGTGTCAAGTTGACACAAAACTAGCCAGTACAAGCCCCAAATAAACATTTTCTTCTATAACTTACCTTGGCAACAGCATCTCTTCAGAGCAATAGAAAAGTGACCTTGCCCGGCATTGTTTTCAGAAGCCCTGTGGATCTTCAGTTTGCTCAGAAGCCGCTGTGGTTGAGAATGAGTGGAACCCTGGGAAAAGTGCTTGGGGTGTGAACTAATACTGTTTCTAAGCAAGGTTTTTCCCTCCTAAGATTCAGAAGTTTGGGAGAGAATCCCGTTTTTTCTGCAGGTGGTATTCTGAGGATCAGTCGACACTACAAGACGAAGCCCGCTCATGGCATCAGAAGATACAGACACTTGGTGAGAGTGCTGGAAAAGAAGAAAGCAAAAATAGAAGTGAGACCCATTAATGTGGGGACAGATTATGAATATGAGGTTTTAAATATCCACCTGACAGCTTATGACATGGGTCTGGCAGAAAGTTATGCCCAGTATGACCACCGCCTCTGCAACTGGCTGTCCATCAAAGTCGAGGAAAGTCATGTGATGCCTACCAAAACCACAGAAGTGATGCAGCTACCAGACCAAGGCAACAAAATGGTCCTAGACTCCGTCCTTACCACCCATGAGCGGGTGGTTCAGATCAGCGGTCTGAGTGCTACATTTGCAGAGGTTTTCTTGGAAGTACTCCAAAGCAATCTTCCAGAAGGAGTCAGATTGTCTGTGAGGGAGCACACTGAAGACTTCAAGGGAAGGTTCAAAGCTCGGTCCTAACTGGAAGAGTTGTTGGCCAAGTTGAACTAAAGATACTGCAAGCCCTTCATGTAATTGTTGGTCTCCGACAAGCTGCTCCTGCAAGATCAGGGTTAAGGAGGAGCGGGAACGCTCATGCTGGGAATGCCTCCTTGCATCCATGCAGCGGGCTTGCCGGGTACCACTTCCCTTAACAAAATTGAGGGCCTTCTCCACCTAATAAACGTCTGCTGTTGCCACTGTGAAAAAAAAAAAAAGTGACCTTGCATTTTCTTCAGTGACAGGATATGGGTAGGGGTGGGGGAGTGGGGATGAGGAGAGAGGGTGGGAGTGGCGGGGGAGTGAGTGAGCGAGTAAGGGTCAGGGAAAGTCAAAGTCAAGGAAGGGTCAAGGAAGAAAAGGAAGATCCTACACATCTTATGTAAGATGTGCTTTGCCCCTGCATGGGCACACGATCCTTTAGCCATTCAGAAGCCAGACAAAACCAGAGAAGGTGTGTGTGTGTGTGTGTGTGTGTGTGTGTGTGTGTGTGTGTGTGAACTGGGTGGGGGAGAGACAGGAAAATCCTGGAGTTCACTGTCCAGCTTGTTTAGCCTGTTGGTGAACTCCAGCCAGGTTCAGTGAGAAACCCTATCTCAATCTATAAGGTGGAGCCAAGTGTAGTGGCGCACGCCTTTGATCCCAGCACTCAGGAGGCAGAGGCAAGAGGATCTCTGAGTTCAATGCCAGCCTTGTCTGCAGAGCAAGTTCCAGTACACAGAGAAACCTTGTCTTGAAGAGTGAAAGAAAGCAAGATGTCTTTCACAGATGTCTGAGAGCAGTTCAGGAAGATAACTTGGGTAAAGCTCTGTCCTCTCCACATTGGTTCACAGGCGCGCCCATCATCATAAACATCAATCACATACCTTTGTAGTGAAAATGCGTTCTTTGAGGTAAGGTTCAGGCTCTCAAGAGGTGAGATTACAGCTGTAGGCTTGGATGTGCTGCAATAATTAACATTCCTTTTTTATTTTTTGAGACAGGGTCCTCACCATATAGCCCAGGCTGGACTGGATCTGGCTACACCAGGCTGGCCTCACCGGCCTTGACCTCTGGAGTGCTAGGATGAAGGAAATGTTATCACCACATCAGGTTGTCTTCTTCTTCTTTTTTCCCTAGAGACAGAGTCTTTTTATGTAGTTGAGGTTAGCCTTAACACTATGTAGATCAGGCTGGCCTCAAACTCCTCCTTCTTCCTCCCACCCCTTGGGATTAGAGGTATGTACCACCATAGCCACTTTGTAGTGAAAGTTTTCAACCAGACCCTCCCTCCAGAGGAACAAAACTAAAAAGTTCCTATGGTTTTAATGGTGGAACATGCAGGAATGCCTTGACAGGTTAGCTGTGCAGGTAACTGTATCCTCACATCCCAGGAACTGTAGAAGAGAGGGGAGTTGGGATGGGGTAGGGTGGAAGTGCAGGCTAGGAAGTGACATCTGTCCTGAAGACCAAAGTGCAACACTTGATTATGACCCCCTTGAGCTTGATTCCTTCCTCCTCTGACTCAGGAACAATGTCAAAGGCTGAGATATTTTCAGCATGGGGCAATAAGTGGTAGTTCCCTCCCCACCCTTCCCCCTTATAACTCTCCTTGATTAAACGGAGGCTGTGAGAGACTAAAAAGGACAAACATTTATTGTGAACCATCCAAGATAGGCACCCGTGACTCTCACTTCCTGCTTCTTACACTTTCTTTTTTTTTTTTAAATTTTTAAAAATTTTATATTATTATTATTATTATTATTATTATTTTGGTTTTTCGAGACAGGGTTTCTCTGTATAGCCCTGGCTGTCCTGGAACTCACTTGTAGACCAGGCTGGCCTCGAACTCAGAAATCCTCTGCCTCCTGAGTGCTGGGATTAACGGCGTGCGCCACCACGCCTGGCTCTTCTTACACTTTCAAGCTGTGCCTTCCAGTGCTTGAGAGGGAAAGGCATTAGTGGGCAGGTGTGTGCCTTCTGGGACAGGGTTAGGAAAGACAGGATCTACACCTGTCACTGTGGCACCTGGAGGGAGTCAATTAGGCATTCATGATCTTTCAAGGCCATCCTGAGCTATCTGAGATGAAGTCTCAAGAAATCCAACAGCCTGGTGTGGTGTGGCATGCCTTCATTCCCAACACTCCAGGGGGGAAAAATACTGAAGTAGAGACAAGTGTAGATCTCTGTAAGTTCAAGGCCAGCCTAGTCTACGTAGTGAGTTCCAGGCTAGACAGAGCTACAAAGTCTCAAAAACTAAATGAAAATTATATCAGGGAATAAAATTCCGTTAGGTGACTGCTTGCCTCGTATGCACAAGGCCCTGGGTTTGATCTCTAGCACTGTATAAACCAGAAATCCTGGTGGTTGCTTATAGGGATAATCTACTGTGTGGAAGCAACACCTGTTACTAAAAAGCCAATGGCCAGTAAGCTGAGGCAGGATTAGGAGGCAGAACAGCTAGAGAGACAGAGGAACTCTGGGAAATGGTCAATCGGGGAAGATTCCCCATCCAGACTCAGGCATATGAAACTGAGGAGAGGTAACCAGCCACGTGGCAGACATAGAATGGTATAAATGGGTTAATATAAGTTACGAACTACTCAAGGATCAAGCTAATCACACAGGCATTCATTCATAAATAAATAATAAGCCTCCGAGTCATTACTCAGGAACTGGGGTGTGGGTGGAAAAGCCCTTGGTTACAGCCGCTTAGGATCCCAGCTCCCTGGAGGCAGAGGCAGGAAGTTCAGTGAAGATCACGGAGAGTTTGAGCCAGCCTAGGGTCGTACATAGCCCAGGCTGGTCTCTGACTCTTGGTCTTCCTCAATATTGGGATTACAGGTGTGATTACACACCTTGCTTTGTTTTTGTTTTTTGTTTGTTTGTATGTTTGTTTTTTCGAGACAGGGTTTCCCTGTATAGCCCTGGCTGTCCTGGAACTCACTCTGTAGACCAGGCTGGCCTCGAACTCAGAAATCCGCCTGCCTCTGCCTCCTGAGTGCTGGGATTAAAGGTGTGCGCCACCACCGCCCAGCCCCCACGCCTTGCTTTGATATGGGATTTATCATCCTTCTGCCTCAGCTTCTTAAATGCAGTGATAATAAGCATGAAACACCACACCCTGGTAAGGTTTTTCAGACAACCATTTCTCTCATTCTTCACAGTTTGTTTACGGGTAGCTGTGACCATTTTTCATAGAGGAGAAATCTGAGTCACCATGGATTGAAGTCACCCTTTTTAAGGTCACAGAAACGCCCTGTGACAAGGGAGATATGTAAATGTAAATAGTCTGCCAGGATAGATTACAACTCAGGGCTGCCTGGTGTGGGCCCCTGTGTGAGCTGAATCTCAGTGATGGAACAGGAGAGGGGCCTTGCTAGAGGGCAGTGGGAGGCTGCATCTGTGCTACAGAGCAAATATACAAAGGCCACGGGATGAGGAACATGCAGGCCTCACCTGATCGAGCTGCAGAGGTCTACGGGAGGCAGGAAAAGGAAACAGAATCCAGAGGCCCCCTGCCCCCAACTCAAGTGCTCCAGAGGGATATGAGATACAGTTTCCAGGGTACCTGTGTGTCTGTGCCTGTGCATGTGTGTGCGTGTACATGCATATGCATTTATGCATGCAAAATATGTGTGTATACATGTGGATATATGTGCATATATGTGTGTCTGTGCGCACGTGCGCACACGCACACTTGTGTAAATGAGTATTATGTGCGTATGTGTGTGTTTAAGACAGGAGCTGATTCTGTAACCCAGACGAGCTTGTAATTTATAGTAATCCTGCCTCAGTTTCCCCTTAAGTATTACAGCTGTGAGTCACCACACCTGGCTATGGGTTGGCTATGATGTGTCCCCATTCCCTAAGACAGGACAGCCAGACGGACATTTGGCTCTATTAACTCTGCGCCTTGGAAATCTGCACGGCGCGTTCACACACCGTGGGAGCTGACCTCTGTCTGCCTAGGGGATCTGAAGGTACCTAAGTGGAGACGAAGCTTCTGTGGTAGGAAATGGAGTGATCTTAGACTGGGGAGCCCAGACTGGACAAAAGAAGATGTCCAGAATGTCTGTGTGGGGGACCGGGAAGTAAAGGAAGGAGGAGGCTAAGGGACAGGGCAGGGCCCGACTGCGTTCTCAAGCTTACGGCTCCTACTTCCTCCTCCGCCCATTCCAGCCTCCGCCTCTGGCCTCACCAATGGGCTGGCAAAAGGAAAATCTTAAGTCGAAAGTCCAACCAGTAGAGGTTCCAGAGCTGGGGGACTCCTGCGTCCCCTGCGCAGTATCGGGACACATGGCCAGAGCTGGTGGGAACTGTGGGGTTTGGAGGAGCTTGGTACTATTGGTAAGTTCTCCTCTGCTCAGGGCTGAACTGGGGTCCAAGGGAGGGAGAGAAAAGGCTAGAATCTAAATTCCCAGAGATATGAAGGAAGGTCTCTCAGCCAGGGTCTTGAAGAAGCCAGGGAAGGCCATTATCTGGAGAAAGAAGAAGGCTCTGCATTTCGAGGAATATAGACAAGCTTTAGTATACTGGTGTCTGGTATGAGAGTAAACATGGGACCTGGCTGCTCATACACACAGCCCAGTCCTCCTCCCTCAGACCCAGAGGCCCAAGCCCTAACTCTCTTCTCACCAACCCAAGGTGCCCAGCTCTGGGCTACCTCCCTCAGCCCATTTTCTTTGCCTCTTGTCTTCCTTCTTGGCCCATTGCTTCCTTCCCCCAATGCCCCTGGTTGTGTTTTTCAGAAAGTGAAACTGATCCTTTTATCTCTTGCCCTTATCAGGGAACCAACTTTGGCTCCTGATTCCCTGATATTCCACTTATGCCATGCATGACCGTCCTCCCAACCGAACAGAGCACCAGTGTTGGGATGACCTTTATCATTCCCCATCCCCATACTCCTCTCCTTGGTCAAGGTTTAAGGAAAGGACAGAGATCAGACAAGAGAGTCTCCGTCAGTCCCACTAGCTCCACCTCCCCAGTCTCACCATACCTAAGCTAATTTCTGCCTACCTGGTTTTCTCTAGGGTTTGTATGGCTGTTCTATGGTCAGGGCAGCTGGTGAGTAGCCCTACCTTTAATCATTGTCCTTGACAAAAGATGAGATCCCAGTTCCTCTGAGTCTGATGGTCCACAGTGGACCGGGGATAAGGGCAGTTTCTCAGGTTGGAGCTGGGAGGGGGGTGGTGGAGCACAAGGTGGTGGGAGGGAGAATAATGAACGATCTATGCTTTTCTAATTTGGAAGCCCCGCTCTAATTCTCAGCTCCGAACCCATTGAGAAACCTGAGGACAGAGACTCAGACCAACACCTCCATCACCCTGAGGGTCCCTGACGGCGCTGCCCCTCAGAACTTGACCAACTGGGTCCAATGGCCTGGAGATGGTGGCAGCAATAATATTCAAAACACAACAGGCACCAGTGTCACAGTGGACAGGCTTGCTCCTGCTTCTTCCTACGAGTTTCCCATGTGGGTAGAGAAAGATGGCATCAACAGCTCCCCACAGATGCCCGTGGCCACCGCAGGTGAGAGCTTGACTGGCTCGGAGTCTTTCTGTAGAAGAGATGAGTTTAAGAGCTGACAGTCTCTTAAGGTGGCAGATTCCACGATCCAAGCAAAATGGAATGACATCCATACACGTGAATTTCTGGCTTTTATCATCCACATTAAATTTAGGAAAAGAAATACAGGCGGAGGGGGCCCCCATAGTTCATGTAGCCAAGGGGGTCTAAAAGTGGTCTCCTTCCTTAATTATGAGCAGAAAGAGAGCACAAAATTGGCATTTCTAATCTCATAAAAATATTCCCATCTCCATGGGTTGCAACTGACTACATACCAAGAACTCACACATCACACATAACGTATGTCTCCCTGTTGGACTGTCAGGTCTCAACCATCCAGCAACCCACTACTGGGGCCGTGATTTACAGAAATATGACCAACAGGACCAGCTGATTTCCCAGTTGGTCCCTATTTAGACTTCAAATCTAGAGTAATTTAAGGACGGGAATTCTGAGCAAGAACGGCGAGGCCATTTCTTTTGTTTTTACACCGTGACCTGGGTGTGGATATAGTTACCCACTGGAGCGGTGGCTTTGTCACTGAAGACAGTGACTTCCTCTCCCCAGAATCCCTGGGCTGCCATTCCCCCTTGGTTGGGTCTCATGAGTACACCACCCATTTGTGAGTGACCACTTGGAGCATCAGTCTTGTGTTGGCTTTATCCCTACAAGCACAATGGCTGGGAGGTCATGAGTGCCACGGCCATGTCACGCCCCCAAGATGGCACTTGACACCCCTCCTTTCCATGATGGTACCTGAGCCTCAGAGGGGATGTAGGTGTGTCTTCAACATCTCCACCATCCCCTCCACCAGTCTCTGTGTTAACCAGAATCCACTGAAGATGGCAGCTTCTTTGATCCCTGGTAACAACAGTCCATGTACTTACAGCCACAGGGTACCTGGTGTGGGCTTCTGCATGGCCAAATCCTGACTCATCCTGATTGACTGATGATTGGTTGATTGATTTGGTTTTCTTTCTTTTCTTTCTTTTCTTTCTTTTTTTTAGATTGATTTATTTATTATATGTAAGTACACTGTAGCTGTCTTCAGACACTCCAGAAGAGGGCAACAGATCTTGTTACAGATGGTTATGAGCCACCATGTGGTTGTTGGGATTTGAACTCCAGACCTTCGGAAGAGCAGTCAGGTGCTCTTACCCACTGAGCCATCTCACCAGCCCCCTGATTTGGTTTTCTTTTTCTTTTTTCTTTTTTCTTTTTCTTTTTTTTTTTTTTTTTTTTTTTTGGTTTTTCGAGACAGGTTTTTTTTTTTGGTTTTTTCGAGACAGGGTTTCTCTGTATAGACCAGGCTGGCCTCGAACTCAGAAATCTGCCTGCCTCTGCCTCCCAAGTGCTGGGATTAAAGGCATGCGCCACCACGCCCAGCTGTGATTTGGTTTTCTAAGCAGTGTTTTTTGGTGTAGCCTTGGCTGTCCTGGAACTCAGACTCAGCTGGTTTTGAACTCACTAACTTCCTTCCCCCCTAATGCTGGGATTAAAGGTGCAAATCATCATATCTAGTGATTTACTTTTGTTTGCATGTGTATATCTGTGTAGTATATGACTCTGTGTGTATGTATGTATGTATGTATGTATGTATGCATTTGTGTGTAGGTCAAAGTTGGTTTTCAAGTGTTTTTCTCTGTGGGTCAGCACCTTTCAAAAATTATATCTTTATTTATTGACATAGTGTGTGTGTGTGCACGTGCGTGTGTGTGTGTGTGTGTGTGCATGCGCATCCACTTGAGAGTGGACATGACTCCATAGCCCCAGCTAGTCTGAAATTCACTATGTAATTCAGGCTGTCTTTGAACTTATGCAGTTCTCTTATCTCACTCCCCAAGACATGAGAATGTAGGCATGGCATATCGAATTGTACCTCTCCTTGTGTTGTGGCAGGAAGAGGCAACCCAGTAGAAGGGAAGGGTCCATAATGGAGGCAGAAGAGTCAGAGTCAGTGCCTGCTCCCATTGTTAAGAGTCCAAAAGGAAGACAAATTATGCAACTGTAAGATCTATGCAGAAGGTGTTGTGATTATAAAAAGATAAATAGGTATAAGATTATGTTCTATGGGGGTGTGGTGAGGTAGGGGGGAAGGGGATATCTTTGGCAGGTCCATGCCAAGGCATCCCTTCCCCCTGAGGAACCAGCCATGTGTCGGTATAACATAGAATAGAGTTTATGCAGGGCATGGGGAGGGAAGTTAAGAGGGTAGTAGAGGCAGAGAAAGGCAGAGAGAGAGAGGAAGAATAGAGGCTGGCTATGACCATGTGAAAAAAGAGAGAGGGAAGGAGAGAGATGGAAGGAGATGGGGAGAGAGGGGGAGAGAAGGGGAGCAAGGGAGCAAGAGGCAAGAGAGAGGCAAGAGTAAGAGAGTAAGAGAGGGAGGAGGGGCCAAGCAGCCCCTTTTATAGTGGGAAGGAGCACACCTGGCTGTTGCCAGGTAACTGTGGGGGTGGAGTCCAGACAGAGCACAAACAGAGGGCATAGGTCAGTCCTTTGCAGACTCTCTGGTTGTCATTTCCGTCTCTGTGAGTGCCTTTGAGTCGCATTAGTTGATTCTGTGGGTTGTTCCTTGTGCTGTCCTTGCCTCCTCTGGCTCCTACATTCCTTCCTCCCCTTCTTCCACAGGATTCCCTGAGCACCACTAAGGCTTGGCTGTGGGTTTTTGCATCTGTTTCCATAAGTTTCTGGAGGAAGCCTCTCTAGCGACAACTGAGCTAGGCACCAGTCTAGGAGTACAGCAGACCATCATCAGGAATGATTCTCTTCTCTGAGGTCTGGGCCGAACAGGCCTAGCCTTTTAGGTAGCCTGAGGGCTAGATTCACCCTTGTGGCATGGGTGTCAAGCTAAACCAGTAAATGGTTGGCCACTCTCACAATGTCTGGGACACTTTACCCTAGCACAATTGTAGGTAGGCTGCCATGGACCAGGCTCAGTGGCCCTCCTCAATCCATGCAAATCAGAGTCTTGGACAGATGGGCATGGAGTCGGATGGAAATTGACAAACAGAGACAACACGAGAGAGTGTGTAGAATCTGAATGTATTTTTTCAGATCAAGCATCAAACTTTTTATACAGAAGAACAAACAAGAAAAGCCAGGTGGGACACATCTGCAGAGTTACTGTGACAGAAAAAAAGGATTGTATACATCAAAAGATGGTGGGGACCAGGCAGGTGTAAAGGTAGTCTATTGTTAAACTAGGCCAATGAGTGTTTGCCTGTTTGAGTGAGACTGGGCTACTGTCCTCAGTAATCACTCTGCAGACTAGCCCTAGCTCTGTTCTTTGTAATGCCTAATTAGTTTCACTGGTCTCTACTAGAAGTAAATTTGAATGTTACTGAATAGGTAACCTTCTCACTGAATTCCTACTGAATTCCAAGCTTATCGGCTTCAAGGATTTTCTAGGACGTTGGAACACTGGTGGAGGCTCACCTATGATAAAATTCAATCTTTAAAGGCACTTACAATAAAACAATACTGAAAGAGAGCATACACCATACTAATGTGGGGATAGGGTTTGAGTATATGGGTTATGAGAATGCCAAGGTTCCGGGAGACTGAGTTTCCTTGAAACTCTTTGCCTTGTGAGTGTTTCCAGGCCTCTCAGCCTGTCAGGCAGACTTCACTGGAGTGGGCATAGTAGTAGGTCCAACTGGACATCAAAAGTTTTGTTTGTTTTGGTCTGAGTTAGTATCCCAATCCCTCCACTGGACACTTGTTGGGTTACAGGAGATGGCTGGTTCAGACTCTGAATCCCCCAATGCTAGGAGTCTTAGATAGGGTGACCCTAATAGATTTCTGGAATTTTTCATCGAATTAGGTATCTAGCTCAGACCAGATATGCCCCCTCAAAATCCAGTTGTGTCTCCCAGTACTTGCATGAGAGATATTTGAAAACTCTAGGCAGTGTCAGGGGTGGGCTCCCTCTCATGGAGGTCTCACGCTGGACCAGACGTTTCTTAGTTATTCCCACGATTTCTGGGCCACCGTGACCCCAGCACATCTGGTAGGCAGGACCAATTGCACATAGAAAGGTTTTTGTCTGGATTGGTATTCTAGGGACTCCAATTTAATCTTGCCAGGTAACAGGAGAAAGCTGGTTCAATTCCAGATCTCCCATTGCTGGGAGTCTTACGTAGGGTGATACACATAGATCCCCAGAAGTTTCCATTGCATTGGGTTGTGGAGATGCCGCCTTCCAATTCAGTCGGATTGTCCAGCACTTGCATCAGAGATACTTGAAAGCTGTAGTAGATCTCATTTCTACATACAACCCGTATTTTACAAAGCAATGAAGTTGGGCTTGGGGCATATGTTCATTCATTTGAATTCCTTTGCTTCTTTCTTTGTTTTCTTGACAGGAGATACCTTTGTATCCCGTGTGTGCCTCAAAAATGTAGAAATCCTCCTGCCTCAGCTTGCTGAGTACTAGATTTTCAGAGCTGAGCCACCATGCTTTGTTAGGTCTGACATTACTAATGCACTGATTCAACTTTCCCAGCTTTTAGCACTAAGTCTCAGCAGCACCCTAGTGACAACCAGCCACATGCCAAGAGTCACAGGGAAACTGTGCTTCCATGTTAAACTTTCTAGGTCTGAGTCATCCCACCTCTGCCACTGGGACATGGTCTATGAAGAGACAGAAACTTGAGGACCAGGAACAACACCTGATTTCCCTTTCTGTCCCCATTTCAGCCTCAAACCCAGTGAGAAACCTGAGGGTGGAAGGTCAGAGCAACATCTCCATCAGCCTGAGCTGGGAGCCTCCTG
>NC_034608.1:1531105-1535595 GCF_900095145.1 Mus pahari | reverse complement strand
CAGCCAATGTCTGCATGCAGACTTTGTTTTAAAAAAAATCAGTGAAATTGGTATGGGGTACATTTTACTTCTGTTTTCTTTGATACTCTCTCTCTCTCTCTCTCTCTCTCTCTCTCTCTCTCTCTCTCTCTCTCTCTCTCTCGCTCTCTCTCTCGCTCTCTCTCTTGCTTGACAGGATCTTTCTATGTATCCCATGCTTGCCTTAAATGTGTTGGAATCCTACAGATTCAGTGTCCTGAGTACTGACTGGGTTTACAGACCTGAGCCTCCACTAGGCATTGTTAGGTCTGACATTGCTAAAGCACTGAAAAGTTTTCTCAGTCCTGAGCGCTAAGCTTCAGCAGCACTGAAGAGACAACCAATCACATGCCAAGAGTCACAGGGAAATTGGGCTTCCATGTAGGACTTCCACTTCTGCCACTGGGACATGGTCTCTGTAGAGACAGAAACTTGGGGACCAGGAACAATACCTGATTTCCCTTTCTGTCCCCATTTCAGCCTCAAACCCAGTGAGAAACCTGAGGATGGAAGGTCAGAACAACATCTCCATCAACCTGAGCTGGGAGCCTCCTGATCAGTCCTCCCTGCAGGGCCTCANCTACTGGGCCCAGTGCAGTAGACATGGTGGCCAATCTGAGATCCGGAATACAACAGACACCAGTGTCACCGTGGACGGACTTGATCCTGGGTCTTCATATGAATGTTCTGTGTGGGTGGAAAAGGATGGAGTCTATAGCACCAACCAGACTCTCAGTACCACCACAGGTGAGAGCAGACACTATTTCCTTACACACTTCAGCCCTCTCTCTCATTCTTTCCCACTGCTAATATGTTCTGAGTATGCAGCCCACCGTGGCCTGGAGTTCACACTGCTCCTACCAGTACTACCTAGACGCCTGCCTTGTAGGTGTGTATCAGAAAGTTAGGGTGGAATTTTTAACAGGATTGTATCTACTTTATTTTACATGTGTGAGAACTTTGCATGCATGTGTGAAAGTGTACAGGTGCATGCAGTGTCCTGGGACTGAGAAGAGGGTCTATGATTTCTCAGAATTTAACAGATAACTGTGGCCACCCTAGAGTGCTGGGCAGTGAAATCTGTGTCCTCTGAAGCGCTGTACATACTCTGACCTGCTGACTCTTCTCTCCAGCCTCAGGTCTGGTCTCTGATCCCTTTGTTGTTAATGCAATGTGGTAGAGGAGGGCTGGGANCTGCCAGGAGAAGGTGGGGGAAGGTTCAGTGAAGACACATATTTAAGCNTCTNTTTTCTCTGAGGTACTCTAATANGGAGGAAGAGAAAGGTGGCATTGCTCTTCATGAGGGATTTTTTTTATATACCCACATTAATTTTCTCCCCCTCTTTTTCTCGCTCCCTTCCCTCCCCCTCTCTATCTTTCTCTCCCTTCTCTCTTTCCATCCAGACTGCAATTTTTCCCCAGGTTTTCTTTCCAGTCCTTCACATTCTTCCCCCATCTCCCATCCATTTCTCCTCCGCTATTATTCTGATAAGGGCCGTCCTCCCATTGATATCAACCAAACATGNCATATCAAGTTGCAGTAAGCCTAGGCACCTCACCTCATACTGAGACTGGAAGAGGCAACCCAGTGAAGTTAAGGGTCCTTGAAGAGGCCAAAGGATCAGAGACAGGCCATGCTCCAAACAGAAACCCCAGACAAAGATCAAGCTAACAACTGTAACACACAGAGAGGGCCTATGGTCTCTTCAGTCTCTCTAGGCCCCTTTGATCCCTGATTACTTGATTCTGTGTGTGTGTGGGGGGGTTCCTTGTGGTGTCCTAGGTTTCTCTTGAGCCTACAGTTCATCCTTCCATTGTCCACAGTATTCCCAGAGTTCCACCTAATGTTTGGCTGCAGGTCTCTGCATCTGTTTCCATCAGGTGCTGGGTGAAGGCTCTCTTAAGACAATTGCACTAGCTGCCAATCTATGAGCATAGCAGAATATCATTAGGCATCACTTTCGCTCCCAGGTCATGGGCTCATCAGCCTCTGGGTCTCTAGGCACTGTGAGGGGTGGGCTCACTTTCATGGCGTGGGCCTCCACGTGGACCAGACATTCCTCAGTCACTCCCACAATGTCTGGGCCACCTTGACCCCAGCACCTCTGGTAGGCTGGGCCAAGTACATGGAAGGGTTTTGTCTGGGTTGGTGTCTTAGCACCTCCACTTTAGGTCTTGCCTGGTTACAAGAGTTCGTTGGTTCAGACTCCAGATCTCCCATCGCTTGGAGTCTTAGCTAAGGTGACCCTCACAGANTCCTGGAGGTTTCCATTGCATCTTGTTCAGGAGATGCCCCCTCCAANTTCCGCTGTGTCTCCCAGTACTAGCATCAGAGATACTGGACTATCAAGAACATCTCATTCCTGCCCACAACCCATATTTTCCTAAGCAATAAAGTAGGGCTTAGGGGCATGTGTTCATTGGTTTAAAAGTCTTTGGTTTTTTTATTTTATTTATTTTTTATGTTTTCTTGACAGGAGATACCTTTGTATCCCATGTTTTCCGCAAATGTGTGGAAATCCTCCTGCCTCATCTTCCTGTGTGCTAGATTTACTGACAATTATCGTCATGCATGCTAGTTCTGACATTAGTAATGCACTGATAACAGTTTCCAAGCTCTTAGACCTAAGTTTCAGCAGCACCCTAGTGACAACCAGCCACATGCCAAGAGTCACAGGGAAACTGTGCTTCCATGTTAAACTTTCTAGGTCTCAGTCATCCCACCTCTGCCACTGGGTCCATGGTCTCTGAAGAGACAGAACCTTGAGGACCAGGAACAACACCTGATTTCCCTTTCTGTCCCCATTGCAGCCCCAAACCCAGTGAGAAACCTGAGGGTCACAGGTCAGAGCAACATCTCCATCAGCCTGAGCTGGGAGCCTCCTGATCAGTCCTCCCTGCAGGGCCTCACCTACTGGGCCCAGTGCAGTAGACANGGTGGCCAATCTGAGATCCGGAATACAACAGACACCAGTGTCACCGTGGATGGACTTGAACCTGGGTCTTCATATGAATGTTCTGTGTGGGTNGANAAGGATGGAAACNATAGCATCAACCAGACTCTCAGTACCACCACAGGTGAGAGCAGACACTATTTCCTTNCACATCCCTGCCCTCTCTTTCCCCAAACCTCTGTCCTCTTTCTCTCTGTAGTTATTATTATTATTTTTATTTATTTTATGTGCAGTGCTGCTTTGCCTACACATAGATCTGGATGTGGGTGTCTCGTTCTCTGGAACTGGGGTTACAGCCAGTTGTGAGCAGCCATGGGTGTACTGGGATGTGAACCCAGGTCCTCTGGAAGAATGGTCAGAGTTGTTCACACTGAGCCATCTCTCTTACCTCCCCCCCTCTCTCAATCTTCATTGGTTCTGCATATGTAGCCCACACTGGCCTGGAACTCACAACCCTTGTGACAATACTTCCTACAGGCCTGGATTACAGGTGTGCACCACCCCATTTGTCCTGACTTTTTAACAGGATTGTCTCTATTTATCTTATGTGTTTGAGAGCTTTGCCTTCCTGTGTGTCAGGTGTACCAGGTGCATGCAGTGCCCTGGAAGCCAGAAAAGCTTGTAGGATTTCTGCAAATGTCAAAGATAGTTTTGTGCCACCCTGGGGTTCTGGGAACTTTAACTTGGGTCNTCCACAAGAGCAGTAAATGTTATTACCCGCTTACCCATGGCTCCAGCACAATATCTGGTCTCTGATCCCTTTGTTGTGAATGGTAGGTGGTAGATGAGGGTTGGGAGCTACCAGGAGAAGGAGGAACACATAACAATGAAGGCACATATGTAAACTTCTGCTGTCTTCAGCGACTCAAAAATAGAGGAAGGGGAAGGTGGCATTGATTCATGAAAGGAATAGAACAGCCAATATCTGCATATAGACTTTGTTTTAAAAAAAAAAATAGTGAAGTTGGGTATGGGGTACATTTTACTTCTGTGCTCTTTGATTCTCTCTTGCTCTCTCACTCGATTTTTCTTTGCTTGACAGGATCTTTCTATGTATCCCGTGCTTGCCTTAAATGTGTTGGAATCCTACAGATTCAGTGTCCTGAGTACTGACTGGGTTTATAGACCTGAGCCTCCACCAGGCATTGCTAGATCTGACATTGATAATGCACTGATAAAACTTTCCCAGCCCTGAGCACCAAGTCTCTGTGGCACCCTAGTGACAACCAGCCACATGCCAAGAGTCACAGGGAAACTGCTGCTATGTTTGGACTTCCACTCAGCCACTGGGCCATGTTCTCTGAAGAGACAGAAACTTGAGGATCAGGAACAACACCTGATTTCCCTTTCTGTCCCCATTGCAGCCCCAAACCCAGTGAGAAACCTGAGGGTCACAGGTCAGAGCAACATCTCCATCAGCCTGAGCTGGGAGCCTCCTGATCAGTCCTCCCTGCAGGGCCTCACCTACTGGGCCCAGTGCAGTAGACATGGTGGCCAATCTGAGATCCGGAATACAAC
>NC_034608.1:1528836-1530213 GCF_900095145.1 Mus pahari | reverse complement strand
CTTCTCTCTTTCCATCCAGACTGCAATTTTTCCCCANGTTTTCTTTCCAGTCCCTCACGTTCTTCCCCCATCTCCCATCCATTTCTCCTCTGTTTTTATTCTGAAAAGGGCCGTCCTCCCATTGATATCAACCAAATATGGCATATAAAGTTGCAGTAAGCCTAGCCACCTCACCTCATACTGAGACTGGAAGAGGCAACCCAGTGAAGTTAAGGGTCCTTAAAGCAGGCCAAAGGATCAGAGACAGCCCATGCTCCAAACAGAAACCCCAGACAAAGGTCAAGCTAACAACTGTAACACCCAGAGAGGGCCTATGGTCTCTTCAGTCTCTCTAAGCCCCTTTGATCCCTGATTACTTGATTCTGTGTGTGTGTGGGGGGGGTTTCCTTGTGGTGTCCTAGGTTTCTCTTGAGCCTACAGTTCATCCTTCCATTTTCCACAGTATTCCCAGAGTTCCACCTAATGTTTGGCTGCAGGTCTCTGCATCTGTTTCCATCAGGTGCTGGGTGAAGGCTCTCTTAAGACAATTGCACTAGCTGCCAATCTATGAGCATAGCAGAATATCATTAGGCGTCACTTTCGCTCCCAGGTCATGGGCTCATCAGCCTCTGGGTCTCTAGGCACTGTGAGGGGTGGGCTCACTTTCATGGCGTGGGCCTCCACGTGGACCAGACATTTCTCAGTCACTCCCACGATTTCTGGGCCACTTTGACCCCAGCACCTCTGGGAGGCTGGGCCAAGTACATGGAAGGGTTTTGTCTGGGTTGGTGTCATAGCCCCTCCACTTTAGGTCTTGCCTGGTTACAAGAGTTCATTGGTTCAGACTCCAGATCTCCCATTGCTTGGAGTCTTAGCTAAGGTGACCCTCATAGACTCCTGGAGGTTTCCATTGCATCTTGTTCAGGAGATGCCCCCTCCAAATTCCGTTGTGTCTCCCAGTACTAGCATCAGAGATACTGAACTATCAAGAACATCTCATTCCTGCACACAACCCATATTTTCCTAAGCAATAAAGTAGGGCTTAGGGGCATGTGTTCATGTATTTAAAAGTCTTTGTTTTTTATTTTATTTATTTTTTATGTTTTCTTGACAGGAGATTCCTTTGTATCCCATGTTTTCCTCAAATGTGTGGAAATCCTCCCGTCTCAGCTTCCTGTGTGCTGGATTTACTGACAAGTATCGTCATGCATGCTAGTTCTGACATTAGTAATGCACTGATAACAGTTTCCAAGGTCTTAGACCTACGTCTCGGCAGCACCCTAGTGACAACCAGCCACATGCTAAGAGTCACAGGGAAACTGTGCTTCCATGTTAAACTTTCTAGGTCTCAGTCATCCCACCTCTGCCACTGGGTCCATGGTCTCTGAAGAGACAGAA
>NC_034608.1:1481471-1508492 GCF_900095145.1 Mus pahari | reverse complement strand
TGCCTTGCTAGGTCTGACATTACTAATGCACTGATTCAACTTTCCCAGCCCTGAGCACTAAGTCTGAGCAGCACCCTAGTGACAACCAGCCACATGCCAAGAGTCACAGGGAAACTGTGCTTCCATGTTAAACTTTCTAGGTCTGAGTCATTTCACCTCTGCCACTGGGTCCATGGTCTCTGAGGAGACAGAATATCGAGGACCAGGAACAACACCTGATTTCCCTTTCTGTCCCCATTGCAGCCCCAAACCCAGTGAGAAACCTGAGGGTCACAGGTCAGAGCAACATCTCCATCAGCCTGAGCTGGGAGCCTCCTGNTCAGTCCTCCCTGCAGGGCCTCACCTACTGGGCCCAGTGCAGTAGACAAGGTGGCCAAACTGAGACCCGGAATACAACAGACACCAGTGTCACCGTGGATGGACTTGATCCTGGGTCTTCATATGAGTGTTCTGTGTGGGTGGAAAAGGATGAAAATAGAAACTATAGCACCAACCAGACTCTCAGTACCACCACAGGTGAGAGGGGGTATTTTTGTATTCTTTTTTCTTAAGGGGATGTTGTTGAAATGTGACATCGAATGGGGCAAAATCTATGATTATACACCCAGAGAGATTGATATACATAAGTAATAGATACATACATTTATGCATACATACATAGATACATACATACATGTATCATGGAAATACTTGGATATATGACATACAGTATAAATTATAGATTGATTTAGGAGTTATGTGATTGATAAACCGATCATAGATGTAGACTGGATGATATATAAATTGTATATATATATATATATATATATATATATATATATATATGCTTATATGTATGTTTATAAATGCTATATGGGGGAGCAGTTTTGACAACTGAGCCTAAGGCCTCCTATCTGCACAACAAGAACCCTACCTACTTACTACACAGAGCAAGCTCACCTCAGTCTCCCAAGTGCTGGAATATAGCCTCTTCCAGTCATTTATTTGTTTATTTATTTATCTATTTATTTATTTTAATGAAGGCAGTTGGCGGTGATGCCCGAGCATTGCTAGAAGAGTGTGCCCAACCATTTGACATACAGTCCCTTTGGGACAGGAGAAAATAGGATCTGTCTTGAAGTAGTCCTAGCTCTGGAAATGAATTGTTCACAGCATGTGTATCTTATGATGAGGTCTTGTCTAGTCAGACTAGACTGCAGTCCACAGCACCAGGGGTCTGTTTTTGCTCAAAGGAGAGTGTGTGCTGTGACCTCTGAGGGAAGTTCGCTCTGTCAAGGTTCTGACCCTCTGATTCTTTTGTGTGTTCACTTGCCTGTGCACGTGCCTGTATGTGTATACACATGGAGGCCAGATGTTGACATTATGTCTTCCTCAATTGTTTTACACCTAGTTTTTTTTTTAAATAAAAAGTTATTTTGAAAGTGGTGACACCTGACTTTAATCACAGCATTTCAGAGGCAGAAGCAGGTCTCGAGGAGTTTGAGGTCAGACTGGTGTACGGAGTCAGTTCCATGACAGCCAAAGTTAGACACAGAAAAATCCTATCTCAAAAACAAACAAACACAAAAACAAAAATAATAAAAGCAAACAAACAACCCACCCCAAGAAAACAAAAAAAAAAGAACCTGAAAAAGTTATTTCAAAAATTATTTTTGTGCCGGGCGTGGTGGCGCATGCCTTTAATCCCAGCACTTGGGAGGCAGAGGCAGGCAGATTTCTGAGTTCAAGGCCAGCCTGGTCTACGGCGTGAGTTCATTTCTACACCTACTGGGTTCAGTGGGTCCATGAAAAAGAGACCCAGAGAAAGCAAGATCCTTCAGGACATGAAACCAAATCCAAAGATAATACTAAGGAGTCTTGATATGAGGTCAAAACTCTCAGATGTGGCACTTTGTGAAACTTCAGCTTGTGGGCAGAGAGGAAGGATATGCCCAACCCCATACAAAGCCTACAGGTACCCACAAGTGATACGCCCCATTCTCTTTGTACATAGAATGGGATGAGGTTCAACCTCGTGGCCAAGAAGGGAGCGGCAGAGTTGGAGAGACAGCTTAACAGTTAAGAGCACTTACCGCTCTTAGAGTTCAGTTCTTCCCACTTAAGTCCAGGGCCTCACAAATACCTTTAACTTAAGTGGAGGGCACTCAATACCCGTTTCTGGCTCCAGTGGGCACTTCTACCCACATACACATATCCCTATATAGACAATAATACATACACATAAATAAAATATTTCTAAAGAAAAAAATATGAGTGGACTACAAATTCCATAATGCCATGGGGTTGTAACCTTATACATTCAGTGATACAGAATCCAAGTCATTGTGGGGGTTGTAGTCTGGAAGGACTTTGGATAGGCTTTTTTTTTTTTCCCTGAGACAGGGTTTCTCTGTATAGCCCTGACTGTCCTGGAACTCGCCTTGTAGACCAGGCTGGCCTCGAACTTAGAAATCTGCCTGCCTCTGCCTCCCGAGTGCTGGGATTAAAGGCGTGCGCCACCACTGCCCAGCTCCAACCACCTTTGATGGATGGATCCTATTGATTCCTCTCATTTTCTTTACTTAGTACCAGCTCCTGTCAGCATCACCTCCTGCATCAGCACTTCTGGGGGATATGGGGTCCTCCTGACCTGGTCCTGCCCATCCGGGGGTTATGAGAAGTTTGAGGTCAAAGTGGGTAGGAAATGGACCTCCGAAAATGGATCTTTGTGCGGGAAGGGCATGACTGTGTCAGATCTTGAGCCAGCTCAGTCCTACACAGCCACCGTCACGACTGTCTTCAAGGAACTGAAGGCCCAGTCTGTCTCTACAACTTGCCACACAGAGAGTGCAGGTGAGTAGAGAGTTCCAGAGACAAACTTTGCCATGAAGAGAGGCCGTGGGGTTTTGTTGTTGTTGTTGTTGTTGTGTTGTTGTTATTAGTTGTTGTTGTTTATTTTGTTCTGTTTTGATCTGTCCGCCTTTGTTTTCTGCTTTCACTATCTCCGTCTTTCTGAGTGTGCACATGTGCGTGCAGGTTCATGTGCACACATTTATGCATGTGACCAGAGGGTAATCTTGTGTATGGTTCATTTAGCATCCACATTAAACATTTTTGTATTATATTTACTTACTTTCTTATTTGTGTGTGTGCCACAATGCACATGTAAGGGTCAGAAAACAAACCACACGAGTCCATCATTTCCTTCTGCCACGTGGGTCGCAGGGATCTAACTCAGTTCCTTGGGCCTGCTGGTGAGCGCCTCCACCTGCTGACCCATCTCACAGAGGCCTGGCCAAGTTCAGGCCTGGCCCTGAACTCAGAAATCTGCCTGCCTCTGCCTCCCAAGTGCTAGGATTAAAGCGGTCTCTGATTTTTATCTCTAATTTTTCTTTTAAATTGTTTATTCCATTTATATATTTATTTGGGGATGGAGCAGGGGGAGTGCACACACATGCCACTGTGCATGTATGGATGTTCCTTCTTCCATGTGGGTGTTGTCACCAGGCTTGGCTGCAAGCAGTTCAACCCACTGAGCCGTCTTTTTTTTTTTTTTAAGATTTATTTATTTATTATATGTAAGTACACTGTAGCTGTCCTCAAACGCCCCAGAAGAGGGCGTCAGATCTCGTTAAGGGGGCGTCAGATCTCGTTAAGGATGGTTGTGAGCCACCATGTGGTTGCTGGGATTTGAACTCTGCACCTTTGGAAGAGCAGTCGGGTGCTCTTACCCACTGAGCCATCTCACCAGCCCCCACTGAGCCGTCTTGATGGCCCGCCCTACCATGACTTTTTTGAATGTGCGTATCATTCTGTTCCCTCTGTCTCTTCCTAGGAATCGGCGTCTAGTAAATCCTAGGTGTCCATTTTGGTCAGACAGCATAAGTGAGTGCAATGTTCGACTCTGCTTTGCCCAATCTGTTCCTTGGGAGTGTTTTTCTTTTCACAAACTAGCATTCTGGAGGGAGACCAAGTCTCTTGTCAAATGCTGAGGGACCAAATTGGTGAGGGACACAATTGTCATAAAGGACGTATGTATTCCTACTGGAACCTGTTGACCACCAGCTCTATACAAGCAGGACTGCTGGGCAGCTGCAGCCTCGGGCTCCCAAGGCTAATGGAGATGGGTCTTCACTAGTACTTAGTGTCTGAGGTCAGATCCTAGGAGAACTCTGCCCATCAGAGCCTAGGAACAAGCCGGGCCTTGAGCAGTCCTAGACGTCAGGAGAGCTCCACTGCTAGACACTCTCCCCTTGGCATGCAAATCTCTGAGAAGACCAAGCCCCTACCCTTGGGAGAACTGATGCCCTGAGGGATGTGGGAGTGTGTGATGGTGGGCTGTCTAGATTCAGCTAACCAATGGGTCAGTTTGTTGTTAGATGCCTGTCTTGGTTTCTGGGAAGTCCCACGTACTGCAGGTAGCACTTTGGGTGGCCCCAGGCCCTGAGTAAGGAATCTTAGATTGTATAGGAATGGAGACCACAAGCCAGGCACTGGCATGTATCAATTCACTGCTCTCTACTTTTGATGGCTCTCCACTTTGGGGATACGATGTGACTGACGATCATGCTACCTAGATTTCCCCTTGGGGATGCATTGCAACTCTGTAGCTTTGATTGGCTTGGAACTAACTATGTAGAGGAGGATGGAGGTGAACTCACAGAGATCCACCTGCCTCTGCCTCCTGAGTGCTGGGATTTAAGGCATGGGCCACCATTCCCAGCTAAGGGTACATACTGCTTTTTCAGAGAAACTGAGTTTGGTTCCCAGCACTCACATCAGGCTCCCTCTTTCAGGGTATCCAGTGCCCTCTTCTGGGCTCTAAGGACACCTATACTCACATGTACACACCTGTACACACGCACAGATGTAAAAGGAGAAATGATGTGCTTTAATGTAATGAGCTGACAAGATGGGTCATAGGGTGAAGGAGCTTGCTGACCTGAATTCAACCCCAGGAACTCACATGGTGAAAGGAAGAACCAACTCCTTCCTCTAAGTTGTCCTCTGACCTCCACATGTGCACTCTAATACATTTGGGTGTGCAGCTAAAAGAGCCAGGGGTTCGCAAAGAAGTGTTGTCTTTTCCCTTTTTTCCATCTTCCCTGTGGGCCTCTCAACACAAAGCTAGATGAGGATGGAGATAGCAAGTCTGTAGATAAGAAAAGACCTGGGCGTTGGGCCAGCAAGCTGGGTCATCAGGTAAAGACACATAACTCACAGGTAAAGACACATAACTCACAAGACTGAAGACCTGAGTTCGACCCCTGGAATCCACGCGGTGAAGAGAGAAAATTGACCACATAGAAAGCTCTTCTTTGACTTCTACACACACATGTGCCATGTCTCACTCACACACACACACACACACACACACACACACACACACACACACGACACATGGTCACCAGCATCTCTTCTTTGTTTCTCACGGCAGCCATCATTGCCGGAGCCATTGTGGGCATCCTCTTGCTTTTCATCCTGGTGGGCCTGCTGATTGTCTTCTTGAAGAGGAGGTGAGTCGTGGAACAGGACTGGTGGGGACTTGGCTGGTGGCAACCCGGAAGGGAAGATGCGGATCCCTGGTCCTGGGCTTAGGCCTTGAGCTTTACAGTGTCTTCCTTCCAGGAGAAAGAAGAGACAGCCAAAGGAAGTGCCCAAGGATCTGGTGTGCAGGTGAGCGAGGCTGGGGAAGCATCCGAGGGACTCGCCAGCAGGCCTGTCAAGTTTGCTGCTCATTGGACAGGTCAGAGGGTTGAACCAATTCGTTTCCTCACACAAGTCTCAGAAGGGGCCTGTGAGCCCTGCAATGGGCCACAGCTCATTCAGGGAGTCAATACTTTTTTTTTCTTTAAAATTTTTATTTATTATCCTTTGAAATTTTTGTATGTGTATGCAATATAGTTTGATCATATTCAGCCTAATTTTTTAAAAATGTATTTATTTTATGTGTATGAATGTTCTCCTGCATGCATGTCTGTTTACTGCACACAGTCTTGGTGCCTGAGGAGGCCAGATGAGGGCATTAGATCCCAATAGATCTAATAGAGTTACAGGTGGTCGTGAGCTGCCATGTGGGTGTGGTCGCTGGGGATCGAGTCATCTGGAAGACTAACCAATTTTCTTAACCACTGAGCCATTTCTCCAGTCTCCATCCCAATTTCTTACACCTGTCTGTTTGTCTGTCTATCTATCTATCTATCTATCTATCTATCTATCTATCTATGTGTCCACACAACAAGTCGCATGTGAGAAGGTCAGAGCATCACGTGTGGGAATTGGTTCTCTTTCTATATGTGGGTCTTGGGTATCAAACTGAACTTGTGTTCTAGCACCAGGAATTGCTAAAAGGCAAGAGATTCTAGACCTTGATCTATGTATGGAGACAAATAAAGCAAGAAGAGAGGAGAGGGAGGTTGAGGAACATACTAGACAACATTAAAACGATAGGAGGGGGCCAGGCTTGTTGGCACACGCCTTTAATCCCAGCACTTCAGAGACAGAGGCAGGCGGATCTCTGTGAGTTCTGAGGCCAGCCTGGTCTACATAGTGAGCTGCAGAACAGTCCAGACTCCACAGCAAAACTCTATCTCAGAAACAAAAATCAAACCTAGATAAATAAAAACAAAACCAACAGAAGGTTGCCGCGGTGCCTTATGACCTGAGTCCAGTTCACAGGATTCACATTGTGGAAAGAAAGTGTGATTTCCCATGAGTTGTTGTCTGACTTCCCTACACACACATCAGGGCACATGCTTGCTCCCCTACCTCACCCCGCTAATACACACTAAATAAAACACATAATTTTTTAAAACAAAAACAAAAACAAAGACAAAAACTGCTAGAGGAAAAGCGAAGCCAGTTAAGAAGATGTGAGCACAGATTTGAAGTAACTCAGGTGTGTCCTGTGAATTCACCAGGGGCTTGGAAAAGAAATATCTGCTTCCAAACAGGGATGGCACTAAAAGGTCAGAAGGCTCAGACAAGCACAGCTTGATGAGCAAGTGTGCCTATTAGAGATTACCTGCAGAGCCTTGGCTCACCTACCATCAGGCAAACGTCTTTGGGACGTGCCTAAAGCAGGAAGGATGCAAACCTAGACCTTGCGCGCCACCGTGTGTTCAAACAGCAGAAGTGACTACAGGCTGCGGCAAGGAAAAGCACACCACCAGGCTCTGGGAAAGTCTGTGAATCCTGGCTTCTGTGAGGGATTCCAGCAGAGTCTCAGAAAAAAAACTGTCCCACTGTGGAACGGATGCTTTCGCTTTGTGGAGGTCTCATAGAAAGAACAGATAAACGGCTGCAAGTGGAGTTACTCTGTCTAGGACTGAGACCTGTATACGGGCAAGGACGCTCCTGCTACGCTGTGAATACATGAGAGAGATAGATGTCAGGTGGGACCCCGTCAGGTGGAGCTTTGCAAGGGAAAGCAAGGATGCCAATCTGCTTCTAAGGGAGGAATCTGGAGAGTGTTTTCTGTTTTAAGATTTTATTTTGTTGTTATGTTTTATGGGTAAATGCGTCTAGCCTGCATGTGTATACGTGCACCCCCTATGGGCAGTACCGCAGAGGACAGAAGAGAGTTCTGGATCCTCTGGAACTGGAGTTCTAGATAGTTGTGAGACATGATGTGGGTGTCTAAGTCCTCTGGAAGAGCAGCCAGGGCTCTTAACAACTGAGCCATTTCTCCAGCCCCATCTTCTTCCTTTTAAAGGCTGAATGATAATACTCTGTTGTATGGGTAGACCACATTTAGTTTATCCATGTGTTCACTGACAGACGGTTGCTCCATTGCAAATTTTTAATTACATTAATGGTGTGCATGCATGTGTTGGTGCACAGTGTGTGTGTGTGTGTGTGTGTGTGTGTGTGTGTGAGTGTGTGTGTGTGTGTGTGTGAGTGTGAAGGAATTGGTTCTCTCTTTCTACCATGTGGGTCCTAGGGAATCAAATTCAGGCAGTCACGTTGATACGTTAGTGACTTAGTGACCTTGCCTGCTGAGCCATCTTGTTGGCCTTGGTTGTTCTGGAACTCTCTTTATAGACCAGGCAGGCTTTGAACTCACAGAGATCTGCCGGCCTCTGCCTCCTGAGTGCTGGGATTAGAGGCGTGCATCGCCACCATGGCTCTTGTATTATTATTTTAAGGGAAGCTTTCATTATGTAGTCCTAGCTGGCCTGACCCTCTTGGTGCTTCTCCTGCCTCAGTGTCATGAACACTGGGCTTTTGACCGTGTCACTGATGGACATCTTGCTTGCACCTTTGGGCTGCCGTGAGCCACACTGCTGTGTCTGCAGATGACTCAGGAATAATCTTTGACACCTTGCCTTAAGAGTATTTTAGTCAGGGCGCTGCTAAATCAAAATCATGGTAACTCACTACATAGACCAGACTAGCTTCAAACTCACAGAAGTCTGCCTGCCTCCATCTCCCAAATGCACTGGGCCTCATTTACTTTTATGTTTCATGAGTATATATGGTAGGTGGAGGTCAGAAGAAAACCCCGGGGAGTTGGTTTTCTCCTTCTAGCTCAAGACTACCAAGGATGGAACTCAAGTAGTCAGGCTTTGTGTTGGGACCCTTAACTGCTCAGACATCTTGCCAGCCCCAAAGTGCTTAAAGTCTATTTTATTTGAATTTTTATTTATTTGTGTATTTTATATATGAGTGCTCTGTCTGCATGTAAGCTTGCGTGCCAGGAGAGACATCAGATCCCATTACAGATGGTTGTAAGCTGCCACGTGGTTGCTGGGACTTGAACTCAGGACCTCTGGAAGAGCATCCAGTGCCCTAAACCACTGAGCCATCTCTCCAAGCCAAGCCCTTTTCTCCTTTACCCTTCTTCCCATCGCAGCTGCCCAGGGGAGATCCTGGCCAAAGACTTCGCTGACCATGTCAGGGAGAATGAAAAGGACAGCAACTGTGGATTTGCTGAAGAGTATCAGGTGAGTGGGGACAGACGTATCAGAGCCGGTCGCCTCCTTGGCCCTCTCCTGTCCTATTATTTTAGAGGTGTGGTTTCGTTACATAGTCCTGGCTGGCTCTTGGTGCTCCTCCTGCCTCAGTGTCAAGGACACTGGGTGGGGCATTACTGACGAAAGCACAGACAACAACCTAACAGCGACTATACCTCTGAAGAAAATGGCTCTTCTTTCTCCAGCAACCAACAGCTGCCTGTAGACAGACCATCTATAAACCTCACCTCCTTTTTCAGACAGGGGCTCATGTTTCTCAGGCTACCTGGAACATGCTATACAGCCAAGGACGACCTTGAACCTGCAGTCCTCCCCCACGACCTCTTACCCGTTGGGATTGAAGATGTGCTCCACCACACCTGCTTTATGCTGTGCTGGGGATCCGACCCAGGGCCTTGCGCATGCTAGGCAGGCATTCCACCAAGTGAGCCATATGTTCAGCCTGGCTCTTTTAGTCAGACAGAAACTGTCAAGCACATTTCTTCCCCACTCTCTGAAACCCTAAGACAATGATGGATACTTGGCTTAATAACACAAGGACCCTCTGACGTAGCACATCTGTATGAGGAAACCCCCAGTTCTACTAAATCCTTACAATTATCCCCAGCTGGAGGGTCATAGATCTCCAACGTCTGTGAGTGCCAGAGTCCCAAGATTCCGTGGATACATAGAAGAGGGTACGTGGAGTTGTGAGGGCGTTGGAGGAAGGCAAAGAACATCCAACACTTGAACCTTCTCTCTGTCTCTCTGCCTCTAGCAACTGGCTCTGGAGGGCCAAGGCCAGTCTCAAATAACGGCATCGGCTCTAGAGAACATATCCAAGAACCGCTACAGGAATGTGCTGCCCTGTGAGTCTCTGGTGTCTGCGCCTTCATCTGCCTCCCTTTGGAGTCAGCCAGAACCCCATTCCTAGGCGCTCTCTCTCTCTCTCTCTCTCTCTCTCTCTCTCTCTCTCTCTCTCTCTCTCTGTGTGTGTGTGTGTGTGTGTGTGTGTGTGGTGTCTGTCTTTGTCTCTGTCTGTTCATCCCCCATTTCTTTTTTTTTTTTTAAAGATTTATTTATTTATTATATGTAAGTACACTGTAGCTGTCTTCAGACGCTCCAGAAGAGGGCGTCAGATCTTGTTACAGATGGTTGTGAGCCACCATGTGGTTGCTGGGATTTGAACTCTGGACCTTCGGAAGAGCACTCTTACCCACTGAGCCATCTCACCAGCCCCTCATCCCCCATTTCTTTGTATCTGCTTCAAATTTGTGTTCAAGCATGTGCATCCAGGTTTTCACGAATGTTTGTGGAGGCCAGAAGTCAACCTCAAATGCCTTCTTTGGTCTCTAGCTACTTTAATTTTATTTTTTAATGTTTATTCTTCGTGTGTGTGTGTGTGTGTGTGTGCGCGCGTGTGTGTGTGCGTGTGTGTGTGTGTGTGTTGCATGTGGGTGCCCATGGAGACCAGAAGGTTTACATTAACTGGAGCTGATTTTCAGATGGTTATGCACCACCCAACCTGAGTGTTGGGAACCAAACTCAGGTCCTCTGCAAGAGAACCTAATGCTCTTCTCGTGTCCACTGAGGCATCTCCCCAGCCCTGTAGTTTATAGTGGAGGTCCGGGGACAGACTGCACCAGTGGGTTCTCTCCTTTCACTATGTGGGTACCAGGGATCGAGCTCAGTCCATCGGGTTTGGTAGCAAGTGCCTTTACCCGCGGAGCCTTCTTTGCTGTCCAGGAACTCACTCTGCAGAACATGCTGGCCTTGAACGCACAGAGATCTGCAAGTCTCTGCCTCCCGAGTGCTGGGATTAAAGGTGCTCGCCGCCACCGCCCAGTTGATTCTCCCACCTTTACTACCAAGTGCTTGCTTTATAGCCATCACCACACTTGGTTTTATACAGCTCCGGGGAAACTGTAATCTGGAACTTACCAAGTCTGGCTGGCCTATAAGCCTAAGACACCCTCTTGTCTCTCCCTCCTTAGTCCTTGGTTTGCGGGCACATGCTACAATGCCCGACTTTTAAAATACAGTTTCTGGATCCTGAACTGGGGTCACTTTACCAGCTGAGCTGACTCCCCAGACCCTTTCCTAGCCTGCTTGTCATTGTTGATACTGGTTATGTTTTCTTAGATGACTGGTCCCGGGTTCCCCTGAAGCCCCTCCACGAGGAACCAGGCTCCGACTATATCAACGCCAGCTTTATGCCTGTAAGGTGGTAGCAGGGTGTGGCACTCAATGAGCCTGGAGAGATAAAGAAATGAAGGGGGGGGTGGCCATCTGATGACCTCTCTTTGACATGCCTGCTTCCCTCAACTAGGGTCTCTGGAACCCCAAGGAGTTCATTGCAACCCAGGGTCCCCTGCCTAACACTGTGAGTGATTTTTGGAGAATGGTGTGGGAACAGCAGAGCCATACCCTGGTTATGCTGACCAACTGCATGGAGTCTGGACGGGTGAGAAGAGATTTCTGCCCTGGTGCTAACCCCTGAGCACCAACCCTTGGCCAGCCCCACTCAGACACTAACTGGGTGCAATCCCTTCTACATGCCTCTGCATCTCTCCAATATAATTCTAGCCACCTTCAACACTGCGCCCATCCCCTCCACCTTTATAATGTCCACAGGTTCATGTGCTGCTACTGTGAGTAAATGCCATGGACTGGATATTTTATATAGAACAAAGGTTCGTGTGGCTTGTGCTTCTGGAGGGTGGGAAGTTGAAGAGCATCCAGAGGGTCTTTGTCCTGCAAGATGGAGAGTATCACATGGTGAGGCAGAGTCGGTGTTCCGGCTCAGTTCTCTTCCTCACCACATACAATCATGAATACCCTCTTGAGGGTCCTACCCTTAGGACTCCATCTAATCCTAGTTTCTTGTAATAGACCCCCATTTCCAAATATCATCCATGTATGAATTTGGGAATGAGGCTCTTAGTACATAAGTTTGGAGTGGAGGCACATTCAGATCATATCAAGGCTCCACACACCTTGAGATTTAGGAGTCCTTTGGCCCAATGAATCTTTTAGACCCGGCACCCATGGGTCCTACCTTGTTGCCAGGGCAGCAAGCATATTCTCGCCTTGATTAGAAGAGCCATATGGAGAGACTGGCTCTTGCTTAATATGCATGAGGCTGTGAGTCCAATCCACAACACTGTATAAACCTTTGCGGTGATGCAAGCCCCTATAATCACAGCACTCTGGAGACGAAGGCAGGAAGATCGGAAGTCAAGGCCATCTTTGACTTCAAATCAAGCTCAAGACCAGCCTGTGCTCTGAGCTCTTCTTAGGAAGGGGGTGGAGGGAAGGCAGAAACATGCAAAAGGTATCTTGTTCTCAGGGCTGGGGAGATAACTCAGTGGATAAGGGACATATAAGCACAAGGACCAGAGTTTGGATCCTGAGAGCCTACACAATTGCCAGGTGAGCATAGCGACTCATTTGCAAATCTAGCCTTTGGGAGGCATAGAAATGGAACCTCTGGACCTAGCTGGCCTGCCAGACTAGCCATCTTAGGCAAGCTCTGTGCTCGGTGAGAGACCACTGCTTCAGTGAGTACAGCAAAGAGCGGTTGAGGAAGACTCTGGAAAACAGCCCCAGGTATCCAAATAGGTATACACACACAGGCATAATCATTCCCCACAGGGTACCAGCATGCACGCGCGCACGCACACACAGGCATACACACACACACACACACACACGCATATGCAGGCACACACGCACACACACACACACGCACGCACGCGCGTGCACACACACACACACACACACGCACGCACGCACGCGCACACACACGCACACGCCCTTTGCTGACTGTCCTTGTCTCCCCTCCCAGGTGAAGTGTGAGCATTACTGGCCCTTAGATGCTCAGCCTTGCATTCATGGGCAGCTGCAGGTAACGCTGATTAGTGAGGAAGTGTCAGAAAACTGGACCGTGAGGCATCTTCAGCTCTTCCATGTGAGTCCCTCTAACCCTACCAGAACCCCTCAAGGTCTCCCTGCAGTGCGTGTCCCAGAGACTCCCCTATTAGGCAGAGAAACTTTTGGAGCCTCTACACCCTCACCTCCTTTCAGATGAAAGAACAGCAGCCCCTCTCCGTGCGCCAATTCCACTACCTGGCCTGGCCAGACCATGGAGTTCCTTACTCGCCGGACCCCTTGCTGGCTTTCCGCAAGATGCTTCGGCAATGGATGGATCAGACCATGGATGGAGGTCCACCCATTGTGCATTGCAGGTGAGTGTCACCCTGCCACTCTGTCCCTGTCCCCAGGGACTCAGGATCCATCCCAGACAAGCACACATACATAAAATTAAAAGTCAAATGACTTTTAAAAGTAATTTGGGGGCTAGACATAGTGGCATACCTGTAATCCAAGCACTCGGGAGGCAGAGGCGGGTAGGTCTTTAAGTTCTAGTCCAGCCTGGTCTTCAGACTGAGTTCCAGGACAACTGGGACTACACAGAGAAACTCAGATTTTAAAAACCCAAACCTCTGACGGGGTGGCACACACTCGTAGTCCTAGGACTCAGAAGGCAGGGTTAGTCACATCTCTCTGAGTTTGGGGCCAGCCTGGTCTGCAGAGAGAGTTCCCGGAGAGCTAGGGCTACACAGAGAAACCCTGTGTGGACAAACAAAACAAAAGAAAACAAAACAAGACAACAAAACCCCAGAACCAATTTGCTTAGTCACTCTTCTTGTGGATTTCATTTCCAGACCTGTTATTAGCTGCATGGCCTGGGACATCCCCTTCCTCGGCTATCATTTTGCTATCTGTAAAGCGGGTGTGATGATACATCTTATTTTCATGCTAGGGAACACTGTAAAGATGGAGCAGAGCTCACACTAGATGACCCATGCATGCGGAACACGCGGGGTCCGGTCACTGTCCTCCTTAGCGTCCCAAATCTGGAGCAAACTGCCTTGCTATGTACTGCACTGTCTGGATGTTTCAAAACCATGCAAGCTCAGCACCTAGAACTCCAGACATCCCCCTTCCCCGCCCTGGAGGCCTGATTCATGTCTTGTTCCTTGCCTAGTGCTGGTGTGGGCCGGACAGGCACCCTAATTGCACTGGATGTCCTGCTGCGGCAGCTGGAGTGTGAGGGGCTGGTGGCTCCCTTCAGCTTTGTGAAGAAGATGAGAGAGAGCCGGCCACTGATGGTGCAGACCGAGGTGAGGAGCTTTTGGGGGACAACGTGGTGTGGTGGTGGTGGGGTCGTGGGCCCTTCAGGAAGCATCCCTCATGCTGTGCATCCTCCCCAGGCCCAGTATGTGTTCCTCCACCAGTGCATCTTGAAATCCCTCCAGAAGCCAGCTCCAGCCCTCGTCCCAAAGGAGGCGACGTATGAGAACGTGGCAAGCTTAGTTTACGAGAACGCATCTGCCATCAGGGCCCATGAGTCTGAGGTCTCAGCTTCTGGGTGCTGAGCCCAGACACAGAAATACTCAGGCCAGATCTGGACCTGTGCTGGAGCCCAGATACCTGGACCTTCAAGACAACTGAGGATTGAAGTCCCAGCCTCCCCAACCCCATGGGAGGAGGTCACTGGAAACCCATCTCCTGTGGTTCAAGGGCAGGAAGGGGCTGGGGTACTTCAACTGTAAGCCCTGTGAGAGGTGGAGCCTGAGGACAGGGGTGACCGCCAGGTAGAGGTGACTGACTGCCAGGTAGGTTTCCTGTTCTTTGAGTGGAGGTAGCTACCGCCTGGGTGTGCAGGCTCTCAAAGAAACAGGTTGGAACCTGGATTCGAAAGAAGGAATCAGGGTCTGGAATTCTACTCCTTGAGAAGCAAAGGCAGGCAGGTACTTGTCCCCCTTTTACCTCAGAAACTGAACCAGTCTCCTTTAATCTGAGGCTGAAGGGAGTCCCTTTGCTTGCGGTCTCCCTGTGCCCAGTGTCTGTACATTCTTTCCTTCCGTATAATTTATTAAACTGTTCTCCCGAAGGTGGCTAGAGGATTTCTGTCTCTGGAGATAACACTGGGGTAGGAGAGGGGGTTCCAAACACCTATGGCAGGCACATTATATTCCACCCTCCCCTAAAAAGTACAGGATTTGGACTGGGAAGATAGCCCAGTTGGTAAAGTGACTGCTTTGGAAACAATGAGGATCTGAGTCTGGGGCCCAGAGCCCAGGTGGAAAAAGCTGGGTGCGGTGGGGCTTGCTTGTAGTGGCAGAGGTGAGGAGCCAGTGATGGGCAGATCCCTGGGGCCTGATGGCTGGCCAGCCTAGCCTAATCTGTGTGTTTCAAGCCAGCGGGAGACCGTCTCGCAAACCAATATAGATAGAGATACTGAGATGACTCCGCTGGAAAAGACCCTTCCTGTCAAGCCTGATGGCCTGAGTTCACCATCAGGACCCAGCGGGTGGAAGGAGAGAGCCAACGGCCTTCAAAGGGTCCTCTGACCCCCCCCCATGCCCACTCCCCCATACAAATAAAAAAGCGTAATTTAATTTCTTATAAGGTGGACGGCACCTGACCTTCTGACCTTCACACACATGCACACACATGAATGTGCACTACTATACACACCAACACACACACACACACACACACACACACGCACACAAGAAATATAGGTTGTGTGTTGGCAGCAGCCAGGGATTGGGTAAGGGAACACAATGTCTGAGAGCAGAGATGCTGGCGGCTCTAACTTCTTGCTTTGAGAATCTGGGTAGCTAAGTCTCCAGAGAGAGGGTTTTCATAGGTTCTAAAACCGAGTGCTCTGGAATCCAGTTATTTGCATTGTAAAAAGTGTGTGTGTGTGTGTGTGTGTGTGTGTGTGTGTTGTGGGGGCTGGTACTCAGTGTAGATGTCCGATGACTTAGCCAGACGTCAGAACATTCTAAGGTACTAAGATCAACGTACGTGGGCGCCATGGTGGTTCTCGGGTGTGGCGGGCCGAGGGGCGGAGCAGGGCGTTCTCCCTTCTCCGGGGCAGAACACGCACGCACACATATGCACAAATACACTCGCGCGAGCGCGCGCGCGCGTTCCCACACAGGGGCGCAGACATTAGCCTGGCTAGGCTCAGCCGCGCCCCCACCCTGCCAAGCTGTGTGATCAGCACACACGGGAAAGCGCCATCCACCCACGTGCTGGGGGCGGGGTCCTGGCAGCCCACATCACCTCCAGAAGGGTCCTGTCCAGCCACCTAGCAGGTAGGAGCTGTTGGGACCCTCTGTCCAAGCCACATCCTCAGTCCCATTCGTGGGGGGTCCGGCGTGTGTGAGTGGGGGTAGAGGAGGGTAGTCGACAAGGGTCAACTCTGAGCAGCAGGTTGAAGCCCTAACCAAGGAGATTGGAGAGGAGAGACAGGTGTGGAAACAAAGGGAGCAGGTTGGTAGTCAAAAAAGCAAAGAGAGACCGAGAGAGAGAGTGGCTAGACAACAGAGGGCAGTAGAGGCGCTGACGAGGGAAGGTTGTGGGGGACAGAAGAGGGAAGATGTCCATCTGGGGTCGAGAAAGAAGTGGGGGCCGAGACGGTCACGAGAACAGGTGTGAAGATAGAGTCGGGGTGCGCTCAAGACACTCATGAGCAAGAGGATGTGAAGGCCCAGCAGAGGTGCCGGGACAGGTTCCCCACTTTACCAGAAAGAGTGGTGGTGCAAGGGGTCCCATGCGGAGGGAGGAGCCGCTGTAGATGCACAGATCACAGGCCGCCCTCGCTGTGCCACGGGATCCCGGACCTGGGTCCCAGGGACCGGCACCGCCCGGACTTCGTTTCTGTGCGTCAGTCCCTCCCGTTGCCTTGGCAACAGGCTCGTTGCCCAGCAACCAGCACTGCTATCACCCTGCCTGGAGCCTGGCGGTCGCTCAGGGCAACAGTGGTCTGCTGGTTCCCACGCCTGCCTGCGCCCACTTCCGGTTCAAGCCCTTGGGAAGAGCAAGGAAGGGGTGGAAGAGAATGAGTGGGGAAGAGAATGGATGGGGAAGAGAATGGATGGGGTGGCATACAGAGGAAATATCCCTTTGTGATGGAATTGGGTTCCCCAAAGCCCGCCATTGGCGCGAAGAGGCTGAGATGAACTCCCAGTGTCCACCCAAAATCAATGGGATTTAGGGTTCTTTGATGCGTGAGAAAACTCACTGGATGCTTTGGGTAGGAGTGGGGTGGGGGGTGGGAGATAGAGTATTTGGGTACCTCTGCAGGAAACACCGCAGGACCCCGACGCCATGTTCCCGGAACCCCCGACCCCGGGGTCTCCAGCGCCTGAGACACCTCCAGACTCCAGCCGCATCAGGCAGGGCGCAGGTGAGGAAACCCTGGGCTAGCCCTAGTGGAAAGCCTCGCAGGATCCCCAGAGAAGGGTCTCAGTTGCAGAGACTCGAGTGGGTAGGCTGGAAAATCCGGTAGGGATTCTGGGTCGGTATCCCAGACGACTAGACTCTGAAATAGTGAGGAAAACCAGAAGTGGATTACGGGTGTGGCATGGAATGGGATCAGAAGTGGGTGAATGTGAACAGGCCCAGGAGTGAGCAAAGCTTCTAAAAGCAGTAGGGAGCGAACAGAAATTAAAATGGGTGTAGAGACATCAGAATTATAAGAAAACAAGCGTTGGCTTGGGTTAGGGCATAAACTGAGCTTTATAGACGAGATTGGTTGGAAGGAAAATTGGGATTAAAATAAAATGGAGTTGGGTGTAGGGAAAACCAGGCTAGAATCAAACTGCTGTATGGAATCAAGAGTGAGTTAGCCAGCCACCTTCCCAGTGCTTCGATAAATGCCATGTTCATCCTTCTGCAGTGCCTGCCTGGATGCTGGCTTCCATCGTGCTGGGCTCCGGCCTCCTGGTCTTCAGCAGTTGTTTCTGTCTCTACCGGAAGCGCTGTCGGAGACGGTTGGGCAAAAAGAGTCAGGCCCAAGCCCAAATCCATCTTCAGGAAGTGAAGGAGCTGGGCCGGAGTTACATAGATAAGGTGTGACGCAGCCGAACCTCCCAATCCTTCCCTTCGCACCCCCCCCTCCCTCGAATGTCCTAGCTATTTTCTGTCCTTGGCCCCGTCACTTCCTAATCCCACTTTATCCACCCGACTCTGGGGACCAGAGCTAGCAACTATCCACAAGAACTCTCTTGCCTGAGCTGGATTTGATGGTGTACATATAGAATCCCAGCCTAGACTGTGGGATTGCTCTGAGTTCAAGGTCAGCCAGAGCTATACCGTGCCTGCAGAGCCAGTCTGGACTACAGAGTGAGACTTTGTCTCAATCAAAACCAAACCAAACCAAACCAAACACCAGGGCTGAGAACCTGGCTCTGTGCGTGTCTATAGCTCCTACAGTTGGAATGGTGCTGGTGTGGGGGTGGGGTGGTGGTGGAGACAGGCAAATCTCTAGATCATCATGGCCAGCCAGTCTAGCAGAAATGGTAAACTCTACATTCAGTGAGAGATCTTGTCTCAAAAAGTAAGGTGGAGAATGATAGAGAAGGACACCCAATGCCGACCTCCAGCTTCCACATACCCAGGAATAGATTGTGTATACCAACATACACAGACATACATTATTACATCACACCACCACCACACACAGTTCTATCTACAGCTACACTACCCTAAATATTTTGGAGAATTTACTCTGGCATATATGTCATATATGTACATGAATGGACACACACACGGGGTGGGGGAAGAGAGAGAGAGAGAGAGAGAGAGAGAGAGAGAGAGAGAGAGAGAGAGAGAGAGAGAGAATGAGCAAGGACTTAGATGGACTCTTCAAAAATAAAAGACTAGGGAGATGTATCAGTGCTTGAGAGCACGTGTTCCTCTTCTGTACGACTGAGTTCTGTCCCCAGAACCCATGTGACTCAGAGCCACCTGTAACTCCAGCTTCAGGGCATCCAGTACCTCTGGACCCCATGCACATGACCATATGAAGACACACACCTACACATAATTTAAGACATAAAAATAAGTAGTAAAATAGTAAGAGACAAGGCTGTGAGATGGCGCATAGAGAGCACTGGCTGCTCTTCCAGAGGTCCCGAGTTCAGTTCCCTGCAACCACCTGATAGATCACAACCATCTCTAAAGGGATCTGATGCCCTCTTCTGGCATGCAGGTGTACATGCAGCAGAACATAAAATAAATAAAACAAGCAAAGATAAATAAATAAGATAAAACAAATCTTTAAAAAAGTTTTTTTTTTTTTTTAAAAAAGACAGCCGGGCGGTGGACACCAGCACTAGAGAGGCAGAGGCAGGCGGATTTCTGAGTTTGAAGCCAGCCTGATCTACAGAGAGAGAGAGAGTTCCAGGACAGCCAGAGCTGCACAAAGAAACCCTGTCATGAAAAACCAATAACAACAACAACAATAATAACAATAGCAATGATAACGGTAATGATAATAAAAGGCTCTGGTAGAATATTAGGCCTCTGAGTGCAGAATAGAATGCAGGCCAGGCAGTTTGGAGTCTCCAACCCTAAGGACCATTTTTCATCTTTTGGAACTACACCTTTGTTCTCTGAGCCTCAAGTTCCTGGTAATTAGCACATACTTCCTCTCCTTGCTCAACAAGGAACATATTATTACCTATGAGGATTCCCTTTGGGGTCCTGGAACCCAGCTTCCATTCCTATTATTTAAGCCATCCTGTGTCAGAATCAACTCCATCTTTGTTGAAATGTAAATTCTGGATGTGATGTCACACAGACCTAGTGAATTAGAAGGCCTAATGAGGTGACCTTGGTATTTTGCCCCTCATCTCTGGTGGATTAGATTCACCCTAGACTTGAGAATTGATGGCCTAGGTTCAAAACAGCACTTATGTGCTAAGTGCCAAGCACATGGTAAATATACCATTTCTCCTGCACATTTTCCTGTGACAGTATCAATGGTGGTAATTTGTACTGTTATCCCAATACATTCATTAGGATGTGGAGGAATAAACAGTTCCAGAACTGTGTCTCACTATGTCTATTCTCTGTCCATAGCAGACATCACTAATCAAATGATGACATATGTTACCCTTATGCTACCATGTCTGTTCCAGATATTACTAATCAAACAAGTGGGGGCTGGAGAGATGGCTCAGTGGTTAAGAGCACCGACTGCTCTTCCGAAGGTCCTGAGTTCAAATCCCAGCAACCACATGGTGGCTCACAACCACCCACAATGAGATCTGACGCCCTCTTCTGGTGTGTCTGAAGACAGCAACATAGATATAATAATAAAATAAATCTTTTTTTTTTTAAAAATCAAACAAGTATTTAGACAAACAATCATTGATGGCTTGAGGGAGGGATCTGTGAGCCTCCTGAGGCTTCTGAGCCTGGAGGGTACTAGTTTCAGGTGACGATTCTACCGGCTTGCCCCTGGTTTTCTAGGTTCAGCCTGAAATAGAGGAGCTGGACCCCTCACCATCTCTGCCCGGACAGCAGATATCAGACAAGCACCAGCTAGGCCGACTGCAGTACTCACTGGATTATGACTTCCAGACTGGCCAGGTGGGTGTGAAGGAGGGTGAAGGCTTTGGAGGGAGACAGTCTCAAGTACTCCAGTCCTCCTCATGCTGTTCCTGGACACCTGCAGCTCCTGGTGGGCATCTTGCAAGCTGAGGGGCTGGCTGCGTTGGACCTAGGAGGTTCCTCAGATCCCTATGTTAGTGTCTATCTGCTGCCAGACAAGCGGAGGCGACATGAGACCAAGGTGCATCGGCAGACCCTGAATCCACTCTTTGGAGAGACATTTGCCTTCAAGGTAAGTTTCTGTCGTCTTGGCCCCAGGGTCCCTGGCCTACATCTAGCCCCTGGACTGCCAAGGACTGACCTCTTCAGCTTTTCCTGGAAGAAGACACAGCTCAGGTTGCAGAAGCCAGCTTGTATAGGGGTGGGGAAGCTGTTCATTGGGACCTAGAGTTGTCCCTGAGAGCACCATCAGTCAATTGCCTTGGTGGTTGCGTATTACTATTTGTGTTGTGTTCACACGTTGGTTTCCTTCGGTGGATCCCTGTTCTTTACTGAGGTCACTGGATCCTCACTGCCCAACTCTACTTCCACCTGAATATGCTGCCCTCCACGTCCTCTCTGGTTTCCTACCCGCCCCTTTGTATTCCCTTTCACCAGGTCCCATACGTGGAACTAGGGGGCAGAGTGCTGGTCATGGCGGTGTATGACTTCGATCGCTTCTCCCGCAACGATGCCATCGGGGAGGTGCGGGTGCCTATGAGTTCAGTGAACCTGGGGCGGCCTGTGCAGGCCTGGAGAGAGCTGCAGGTGGCTCCCAAAGAGGAGGTGAGTATTGCGGCCCCGCCCATCCCTACTCTGGACCAATCAAATCACAGACTTTCCCACCGTCCGCAAGACCCGCCCCCAACCGTTGGGTTTTTTGTTTGTTTGTTTTTTGTTTTGTTTTTGTTTTTGCACCGATGCCAGAGGGCGAGCTAGCTGGCTCCTAGAGTAGACATCCCTGGAGCTTGACTCTGGAACATTCCATTTCAAAGCCTGTGGGGTCGGGGCAGCAGCCCGACTTAAGTGATAGGTTCTATTTCTCCTTTTAGCAAGAGAAACTGGGGGATATCTGCTTCTCTCTCCGCTATGTCCCCACGGCCGGGAAGCTCACCGTCATTGTCCTGGAAGCTAAAAACCTGAAGAAAATGGATGTAGGAGGACTCTCAGGTGTGTGACGAAAAAAAAATTATGTAAGGGTGTGTGTGTGTGTGTGTGTGTGTGTGTGTGTGTGTGTGTGTGCGGAATTTCTACTGCTTCAAAAAAGAGTATGATCAAAAGAAAGTTGGGGAGGAAAAGGTTTATGTCATCTTATAACTCTTATGTCACATTCCATCATTGAAGGAAGTCAGGGCCAAAAATCAAACACAGCAAGGAACCTGGAGGCAGGAGCTGAGGCAGGGTGCTGCTTAAGGGGTTTCTCCCCATGGCTTTCTCAGCCTGCTTATACCAGCAAGGACCAGGAATGACACCACCCACAGTGATCTGGTTCTCCCACATTAATCCCTAGTTAAGAAAATGCCCTAGGGCTGGAGAGATGGCTCAGAAGTTAAGAGCTCTGGCTGTTCTTCCAAAGGTCCTGAGTTCAATTCCCAGCAAACCACATAGTGGCTAATAACCATCTATAATGAGATCTGGTGCCCTCTTCTGGCCTGTAGGCATACATGCAAGTAGAACGCTGTATTCACAACAAATCTATCTTTAAACAAAGAAGAACAAAAACAAAAGCCATTCAGAACAGGACATGTGTTTTTGCCTAAGGTTCTTGACCTGGGGAGTCTCTTAGGGGATAGAAGAACCTGATGCTGCTGTGGGATGATACAGATCTGGTTTCATCCGGAAAGGAGGGATCTAAGAGGTGAATGGGGGTTATTCTCAGGAGGTCCAAAGGAGAGTCCTCATTGCTTCCATACAACCTGATCCCCATGAGCCTGGCAGTGGGGTGTTAAAGGATGCCTTCTTCCCCCAGATCCCTATGTCAAGGTGCATCTGCTCCAGGGAGGTAAAAAGGTTCGGAAGAAGAAAACTACCATTAAGAAGAACACCCTGAACCCCTATTACAATGAGGCCTTCAGCTTTGAGGTGCCCTGTGACCAGGTGCAGGTGAGTGCAGTCACGCCCCTTGCTTCCACCAGGATGGTTTCACCACAGGAGCCCCCAAGGGTGACAGTGGCAAAGGGAAAGAAGCCTGGTTCATCAAAGAAGCCAGATCCTAAGGTCTGATTGTCCATCTCCATTTCCTCCACTGGAGACCAGGAAGCCCAGCCCTAAAACCTGGCTGTGGGCATGCTCTCCCCTAAGCAAGACTTGTAAGTGTGGACAGAATGCTTGTCCTCAGCAAGACCTGTCCCCAACCGGCCCAGACATTCCATTTCCTATAGAAAAAAACCTTTATGTGATCGTTAGAGACAGAGCTGGCCAGGCTATGGCTTGGCCGTGGCACCCGTGACAGACTTGAGTGTTTGCCCCTCTTCCGAGCCCTGATTCTCTTAACCTCTGGACAATGAATCCTGTGAATTTCTCACGGTAGAAGTTTGTTTTAAACAAGGTGTTGTGGTGCACGCCTTTGATCCCAGCACTCTTTGGGTAGAGGCATGGGAACTTTATGAGTTTAAGGCCAGACTGTTCTATACAAGGAGTACCAGGCCAGACCACTGAATATAGCGATACTCTTTCCAAAACAAAAGCAAAGGAAGGAAGGCTTTCCTTTCAAAGGAATAAAAGCTCCTGGGTACCTTTTTGTCCTTTCCAACTGCCATGCCTCTCTGCTCCAAACTCCGGCATCAGTGTCTCTCCATAGCCTGGTCACAGGGAGACAATGACCCCTGCGCCTCTCTCCATGCCTCCTTCCCATTTCTCCTTCTCTCTGACTGCTACAGAAAGTCCAGGTGGAGCTGACTGTTTTGGATTATGACAAACTGGGGAAGAACGAGGCCATCGGGAGAGTGGCGGTGGGCGCAGCAGTCGGTGGGGCTGGCCTGCGGCATTGGGCTGACATGTTGGCCAACCCCAGGCGGCCCATTGCCCAGTGGCACTCTCTGCGGCCCCCTGACAGAGCCAGGCCAATACCAGCACCCTGATTTCTATCAAGCGAGCACCTGACCCCAGATCCCAGCCCCTTATCCCTCTCCCTACCCCCCAAACATTGCCTTCATTCCTACCTCCACATTGGAAATGTTTCCAAGTTCCATCCAATACCACTCCCATACCCAGAAACCACAGTGATCCTTAGGGGAGGTGGGAGAGCCAGGGAAGTCTGGCATCCCCCTGCCCCAGGGTCCTACCCTCTGCTTTGACAATCAGCTGTGAAACCTCTGGTCTCCTTTCTCCCAGTCTCGTAGCTCTTCCCACACAGCTTGACCCCTGTGCTGCTCTTGGGGCCAAATAAAATACTCAATAGCTTGGAGGCCTGGCCCGGGTGCTCCTTGGTGTGTGCGAGTGTGAGTGTGGTGGGGCAGGATACAGTGGCTGGAACCAAGAATGAAGCTCATCTCCAGGCCCAAAGGCTTGCCAGGGCAGAGTTAACACTGGACACCCTGAACACTCACTACCTACCCATTCACACACTTATCCATTCCCCCCACCCCCAAACCTGGGTTTTTCTCATAAGAAAACAAACAGACAAACTTGTGATAGTAATACCTGCTGTGTGACTGCTTTGGAGAATTCCCTTACTCATGAATGAGTCCGTCTACTCACCAGCCAGCTAAGGAGTGGACCACTGATCAATGCTCACACTCTTTCACCAGGGGATTCTAGGCAGGGGCTCTACCACTGAGCAACACCCTTGACGTCTTACTGGGTGATTCTAGGTGGGAACTCAACCACTGAGCTACACCCTCAGCCCCTTACTGGGGATTCTAGGTGGGTACTGTACCACTGAGCCACGCCCCCAGCCCCTCACTGGGGGATTCTAGGCAGGGGCTCTACCACTGAGCCACACCCTCAGCCCCTCACCTGGGGATTCTAGGTGGGTACTGTACCACTGAGCCACGCCCCCAGCCCCTCACTGGTGGATTCTAGGCAGATGTTCTACCCCCCCTAAGCCACACCCTCCACCCCTCACTGAGCAATTCTAGGTGGGAACTCTAACACTGAGCCACACCCTCAGCCCCTCACCGGAGAATTCAGGGGAATCACTTCCAGTGATCCTCACCTTTAGCCCTCTTTTTGACCTAAGTCGACTGGCCTCACCTTAAAACCCACTCTAGCCTAGACAGGTCTTAAACTTGTCACCACCCTGCCTCATTCTCCCTAGTGTCTGAGATCCCAGGTCTGCAACACCAGGCCCCTGCGCACAGTTGTGTGTTCTTCCCCCTCCTCCTTTCTCCCCTGTCTCCTTCTCTTCTTTATCTTTATTTCTCTTACCTTATTTCTCTTCTCCCATCCTATTCCCCGACGTCTTCTTTGTAAGTCTCTGTCCAAGACTAGACACAGCGCAGACCTTACCGCAGTGACTTACGCCTATCAAGGAAACAAAGTAGATAACGTTTCCAGCTGAAGTCTTTAGAGTTCATGGTCATATCACTCTGAAGTTTCAAGAGTCCGTGGCCACTCTTCATCGAATGCTTGATCTGCTTCATCTCTCCCCAAACAGGATTTGGCATGGTGAACAGGTCTCTGCTGTTTAGGAAGGGAGTTCTCCGAACAGCAGGTTAAGTGGGAAATGGGGCATGAAATATCCCCGGACACCCAAAAAAGAATATAAATCTGTCCCCTGAACTTCCTGGTAGCCAATGAGCAAGGAAATCAGATCAGTTACATGCATTATGGTGTCCACGAGATTTCATTTTTTCCCCACAAAATCTCTGGGCATGGTGGCACACACCTTTAATCCCAGCACTCTGAACACGGAAGCAGGCAGATCTCTGTGAGTTAGAGGACAGCCTGGTCTACAGAGCAAGTTCTACAGAGCCAGGGCTGTTACACAGAAAAAACAAACAAACAAAAAAACCCAACCCTGCTGGAGTCTAGTTCCAGTGGGGCTCAGGTCTCAAAGAGGAGATGTGGAGTCAGCTAGGGAAGGAATTTGAGGGTAAATCAGGATAGTCCATATGTTTATTGAAAAAAAGATACAGCTTTTATACTCTATAATTGCATAGAGGTTTAATCTCAGGTAATGTTGAAAACAGACAAGTTGTGAGTAATTTTAAAAATCCATGCTTCCTCTTTTGCCCAGGGCTGTGGTCTTGCCAACCTGGCTAACTCGGCTTTATCCCGACAAGCTTTGCCAAGCCCGAGCTCTCCTGCCAGGCCAGGCTACACCTGGTTACCACTTCCCTTTAGCTCAGTCCTTCGCCTGATCCTCCAGTTCCAAAGCCCATTCTGCCCGACCACGCTCTTTCTCTTCCAGCCCCCTTTAACACCACAAACGGAAAACACCAGACAGTTCATTCGATATTTTCTTTATTTACATTTCAAATGCTATTCCGAAAGTTCCCTATACCCTCCTCCCCAGTTCTGACACTTTAAAACCAGCCAGATAACACAACTGCTGGGTGCAGAGTTTATCACTCAGCTATCCGATACCAGAATTCTGCTGGTGGCAGAGGCTGCTGCCGGCTCTCATAGCCCCCAGGCCTTACATGGTGTATGTGCTCCTCTCCCCAAAGCCTAGCCAAAAAGCACCCTCTCTGTCTCGTCTCCGCCTCTGAAATCCCACGTTTTTTTCCTTCTCCCAGCAATTGGCTCCTGCCATTTTTTTTTAAAGATTTATTTATTTATTATATGTAAGTACACTGTAGCTGTCCTCAGACACTCCAGAAGAGGGAGTCAGATCTTGTTACGGATGGTCATGAGCCACCATGTGGTTGCTGGGATTTGAACTCAGGACCTTTGGAATAGCAGTCGGGTGCTCTTACCCGCTGAGCCATCTCACCAGCCTGGCTCCTGCCATCTTTATGGACACAATCAAGAACCAATTAGGGAAGCAATATCTCCATCTACACAGACTTAATGATTCCAAGAAATACAGGATCTTTTCACAGACTGTTTTTTTTTTTTAAACCCATTTTGCCCTGTTTTTCAACATCCAGAATGAGAGGGGTAATCAACTTTATCACAGTATTTTTTCTTTGAAGCAAAAGCAGTAAGTTCAGCAAGCATCTAACTCCCTATTGTTTTCTACGGCTCGGCAACCCCACCAGCTGCCCCTTTACATGTCCTCCTGTACACTCTCATCCTTTGTGGTTGGGGGTACCAGGCATTGAATCTCGAACAAACCTATACGAGCAATTTTCATTCCTCGAGGGGCATGACACAGCATGTGTACCATGTAACATAATAAGCACTGGGGTTGGGCTGGCGAGATGGCTCAGCAGGTAAGAGCACTGACTGCTCTTCTGAAGGTCCTGAGTTCAAATTCCAGCAATCACATGGGAGCTCACAACCATTCGTAATGGGATCTGATGCCCTCTTCTGGTGTCTGAAGACAGCTACAGTGTATAATAATAAACAAATCTTAAAAAACAACAACAACAACAAAAAAACCCAGCCAGGCAGGGTGGCGCACACCTTTAATCCCAGCACTCAGGAGGCAGAGGCAGGAGGATTTCTGAGTTCGAGGCCAGCCTGGTCTACAGAGTGAGTTCCAGGACAGCCAGAGCTATACAGAGAAACCCTGTCTCAA